>NW_022148404.1:0-23735 GCF_901933205.1 Camarhynchus parvulus
AGTGGTAGGTACTGTTTTCCATCAGTTTGCAAAATGCACACACAATGCCAGTGTTGTGCTGCTTCGTTTTGTCCTTTAGCGTCTCTTGTCACCTACACCTTAGAAAAACCTTTCTCACTATGTCTCGCAAAGGAGAAACTGTGCCAGGACAGAAAACATCTCTATATCGTGTTCTAGAGGTTGCACAAAGGTTTGTACAGTGTTTTGCACCAAAGGAAAGAAAGTTGTCCCAAAACTCCTTCTTTTTCAATATTCATGTGAATGCAAAAGGCAGGAGAGTGGTAAGGTACTGTTTTCCATCAGTTTGCAAAATGCACACACAATGCCAGTGTTGTGCTGCTTCGTTTTGTCCTTTAGCGTCTCTTGTCACCTACACCTTAGAAAAAGCTTTCTCACTATGTCTCGCCAAGGAGAAACTGTGCCAGGACAGAAAACATCTCCTATCGTGTTCTAGAGGTTGCACAAAGGTTTTGTACAGTGTTTTGCACCAAAAAAAAGTTGTCCAAAACTCCTTCTTTTTCAATATTCATGTGAATGCAAAAGGCAGGAGAGTGGTAAGGTACTGTTTTCCATCAGTTTGCAAAATGCACACACAATGCCAGTGTTGTGCTGCTTCGTTTTGTCCTTTAGCGTCTCTTGTCACCTACACCTTAGAAAAAGCTTTCTCACTATGTCTCGCAAAGGAGAAACTGTGCCAGGACAGAAAACATCTCCTATCGTGTTCTAGAGGTTGCACAAAGGTTTGTACAGTGTTTTGCACCAAGGAAAAGAAAGTTGTCAAAACTCCTTCTTTTTCAATATTCATGTGAATGCAAAAGGCAGGAGAGTGGTAAGGTACTGTTTTCCATCAGTTTGCAAAATGCACACACAATGCCAGTGTTGTGCTGCTTCGTTTTGTCCTTTTAGCGTCTCTTGTCACCTACACCTTAGAAAAAGCTTTCTCACTATGTCTGGCAAGGAGAAACTGTGCCAGGACAGAAAACATCTCCTATCGTGTTCTAGAGGTTGCACAAAGGTTTGTACAGTGTTTTGCACCAAGGAAAAGAAAGTTGTCCAAAACTCCTTCTTTTTCAATATTCATGTGAATGCAAAAGGCAGGAGAGTGGTAAGGTACTGTTTTCCATCAGTTTGCAAAATGCACACACAATGCCAGTGTTGTGCTGCTTCGTTTTGTCCTTTAGCGTCTCTTGTCACCTACACCTTAGAAAAACCTTTCTCACTATGTCTGGCAAGGAGAAACTGTGCCAGGACAGAAAACATCTCCTATCGTGTTCTAGAGGTTGCACAAAGGTTTGTACAGTGTTTTGCACCAAGGAAAAGAAAGTTGTCCAAAACTCCTTCTTTTTTCAATATTCATGTGAATGCAAAAGGCAGGAGAGTGGTAAGGTACTGTTTTCCATCAGTTTGCAAAATGCACACACAATGCCAGTGTTGTGCTGCTTCGTTTTTGTCCTTTAGCGTCTCTTGTCACCTACACCTTAGAAAAAAAGCTTTCTCACTATGTCTCGCAAGGAGAAACTGTGCCAGGACAGAAAACATCTCCTATCGTGTTCTAGAGGTTGCACAAAGGTTTGTACAGTGTTTTGCACCAAGGAAAGAAAGTTGTCCAAAACTCCTTCTTTTTCAATATTCATGTGAATGCAAAAGGCAGGAGAGTGGTAAGGTACTGTTTTCCATCAGTTTGCAAAATGCACACACAATGCCAGTGTTGTGCTGCTTCGTTTTGTCCTTTAAGCGTCTCTTGTCACCTACACCTTAGAAAAAGCTTTCTCACTATGTCTGGCAAAGGAGAAACTGTGCCAGGACAGAAAACATCTCCTATCGTGTTCTAGAGGTTGCACAAAGGTTTGTACAGTGTTTTGCACCAAGGAAAAAAAAGTTGTCCAAAACTCCTTTTTCAATATTCATGTGAATGCAAAAGGCAGGAGAGTGGTAAGGTACTGTTTTCCATCAGTTTGCAAAATGCACACACAATGCCAGTGTTGTGCTGCTTCGTTTTTGTCCTTTAGCGTCTCTTGTCACCTACACCTTAGAAAAAGCTTTCTCACTATGTCTCGCAAGGAGAAACTGTGCCAGGACAGAAAACATCTCCTATCGTGTTCTAGAGGTTGCACAAAGGTTTGTACAGTGTTTTGCACCAAGGAAAAGAAAGTTGTCCAAAACTCCTTCTTTTTCAATATTCATGTGAATGCAAAAGGCAGGAGAGTGGTAAGGTACTGTTTTCCATCAGTTTGCAAAATGCACACACAATGCCAGTGTTGTGCTGCTTCGTCTCTTGTCACCTACACCTTAGAGAAAAAGCTTTCTCTTGTCTCAAGGAGAAACTGTGCCAGGACAGAAAACACTATCGTGTTCTAGAGGTTGCAAAAAGGTTTTCTCACAAGGAAAAGAAAGTTGTCAAAACTCCTTCTTTTCAATATTCATGTGAATGCAAAGGCAGGAGAGTGGTAAGGTACTGTTTTTCCATCAGTTTGCAAAATGCACACACAATGCCACTGTGCCAGGACTTAGAAAAACATCACTATGTCTGGCAAGGAGAAACTGTGAAAACATTCTCGTGTTCTAGAGGTTGCACAAAAGGTTTGTACAGTGTTTTGCACCAAGGAAAAGTTGTCCAAAACTCCTTCTTTTCAATATTCATGTGAATGCAAAAGGCAGGAGAGTGGTAAGGTACTGTTTTCCATCAGTTTGCAAAATGCACACACAATGCCAGTGTTGTGCTGCTTCGTTTTTGTCCTTTAGCGTCTCTTGTCACCTACACCTTAGAAAAAGCTTTCTCACTATGTCTCGCAAAGGAGAAACTGTGCCAGGACAGAAAACATCTCCTATCGTGTTCTAGAGGTTGCACAAAGGTTTGTACAGTGTTTTGCACCAAGGAAAAGAAAGTTGTCCAAAACTCCTTCTTTTTCAATATTCATGTGAATGCAAAAGGCAGGAGAGTGGTAAGGTACTGTTTTCCATCAGTTTGCAAAATGCACACACAATGCCAGTGTTGTGCTGCTTCGTTTTTGTCCTTTAGCGTCTCTTGTCACCTACACCTTAGAAAAAGCTTTCTCACTATGTCTCGCAAGGAGAAACTGTGCCAGGACAGAAAACATCTCCTATCGTGTTCTAGAGGTTGCACAAAGGTTTGTACAGTGTTTTGCACCAAAGAAAAGAAAGTTGTCCAAAACTCCTTCTTTTTCAATATTCATGTGAATGCAAAAGGCAGGAGAGTGGTAAGGTACTGTTTTCCATCAGTTTGCAAAATGCACACACAATGCCAGTGTTGTGCTGCTTCGTTTTGTCCTTTAGCGTCTCTTGTCACCTACACCTTAGAAAAACCTTTCTCACTATGTCTCGCAAGGAGAAACTGTGCCAGGACAGAAAACATCTCCTATCGTGTTCTAGAGGTTGCACAAAGGTTTGTACAGTGTTTTGCACCAAGGAAAAGAAAGTTGTCAAAACTCCTTCTTTTTCAATATTCATGTGAATGCAAAAGGCAGGAGAGTGGTAAGGTACTGTTTTCCATCAGTTTGCAAAATGCACACACAATGCCAGTGTTGTGCTGCTTCGTTTTTTTGTCCTTTAGCGTCTCTTGTCACCTACACCTTAGAAAAACCTTTCTCACTATGTCTGGCAAGGAGAAACTGTGCCAGGACAGAAAACATCTCCTATCGTGTTCTAGAGGTTGCACAAAGGTTTGTACAGTGTTTTGCACCAAGGAAAAGAAAGTTGTCCAAAACTCCTTCTTTTTCAATATTCATGTGAATGCAAAAGGCAGGAGAGTGGTAAGGTACTGTTTTCCATCAGTTTGCAAAATGCACACACAATGCCAGTGTTGTGCTGCTTCGTTTTGTCCTTTAGCGTCTCTTGTCACCTACACCTTAGAAAAAGCTTTCTCACTATGTGTCTCGCAAAAGGAGAAACTGTGCCAGGACAGAAAACATCTCCTATCGTGTTCTAGAGGTTGCACAAAGGTTTGTACAGTGTTTTGCACCAAGGAAAAGAAAAGTTGTCCAAAACTCCTTCTTTTCAATATTCATGTGAATGCAAAAGGCAGGAGAGTGGTAGGTACTGTTTTCCATCAGTTTGCAAAATGCACACACAATGCCAGTGTTGTGCTGCTTCGTTTTTTGTCCTTTAGCGTCTCTTGTCACCTACACCTTAGAAAAACCTTTCTCACTATGTCTCGCAAGGAGAAACTGTGCCAGGACAGAAAACATCTCCTATCGTGTTCTAGAGGTTGCACAAAGGTTTGTACAGTGTTTTGCACCAAAGAAAAAAAAGTTGTCCAAAACTCCTTCTTTTTCAATATTCATGTGAATGCAAAAGGCAGGAGAGTGGTAGGTACTGTTTTCCATCAGTTTGCAAAATGCACACACAATGCCAGTGTTGTGCTGCTTCGTTTTGTCCTTTAGCGTCTCTTGTCACCTACACCTTAGAAAAACCTTTCTCACTATGTCTGGCAAGGAGAAACTGTGCCAGGACAGAAAACATCTCCTATCGTGTTCTAGAGGTTGCACAAAGGTTTGTACAGTGTTTTGCACCAAGGAAAAGAAAGTTGTCCAAAACTCCTTCTTTTTCAATATTCATGTGAATGCAAAAGGCAGGAGAGTGGTAAGGTACTGTTTTCCATCAGTTTGCAAAATGCACACACAATGCCAGTGTTGTGCTGCTTCGTTTTTGTCCTTTAGCGTCTCTTGTCACCTACACCTTAGAAAAAGCTTTTCTCACTATGTCTCGCAAGGAGAAACTGTGCCAGGACAGAAAACATCTCCTATCGTGTTCTAGAGGTTGCACAAAAAAGGTTTGTACAGTGTTTTGCACCAAAGGAAAAAAAGTTGTCCAAAACTCCTTCTTTTCAATATTCATGTGAATGCAAAAGGCAGGAGAGTGGTAGGTACTGTTTTCCATCAGTTTGCAAAATGCACACACAATGCCAGTGTTGTGCTGCTTCGTTTTGTCCTTTAGCGTCTCTTGTCACCTACACCTTAGAAAAAGCTTTCTCACTATGTCTGGCAAGGAGAAACTGTGCCAGGACAGAAAACATCTCCTATCGTGTTCTAGAGGTTGCACAAAGGTTTGTACAGTGTTTTGCACCAAGGAAAAAGAAAGTTGTCCAAAACTCCTTCTTTTTCAATATTCATGTGAATGCAAAAGGCAGGAGAGTGGTAAGGTACTGTTTTCCATCAGTTTGCAAAATGCACACACAATGCCAGTGTTGTGCTGCTTTCGTTTTGTCCTTTAAGCGTCTCTTGTCACCTACACCTTAGAAAAAGCTTTCTCACTATGTCTCGCAAAGGGAGAAACTGTGCCAGGACAGAAAACATCTCCTATCGTGTTCTAGAGGTTGCACAAAGGTTTGTACAGTGTTTTGCACCAAGGAAAGAAAAGTTGTCCAAAACTCCTTCTTTTCAATATTCATGTGAATGCAAAAGGCAGGAGAGTGGTAAGGTACTGTTTTCCATCAGTTTGCAAAATGCACACACAATGCCAGTGTTGTGCTGCTTCGTTTTTGTCCTTTAAGCGTCTCTTGTCACCTACACCTTAGAAAAAGCTTTCTCACTATGTCTCGCAAGGAGAAACTGTGCCAGGACAGAAAACATCTCCTATCGTGTTCTAGAGGTTGCACAAAGGTTTGTACAGTGTTTTGCACCAAGGAAAAAAAAGTTGTCCAAAACTCCTTCTTTTTCAATATTCATGTGAATGCAAAGGCAGGAGAGTGGTAAGGTACTGTTTTCCATCAGTTTGCAAAATGCACACACAATGCCAGTGTTGTGCTGCTTCGTTTTTTATCCTTTAGCGTCTCTTGTCACCTACACCTTAGAAAAAGCTTTCTCACTATGTCTGGCAAGGAGAAACTGTGCCAGGACAGAAAACATCTCCTATCGTGTTCTAGAGGTTGCACAAAGGTTTGTACAGTGTTTTGCACCAAGGAAAAGAAAGTTGTCCAAAACTCCTTCTTTTTCAATATTCATGTGAATGCAAAAGGCAGGAGAGTGGTAAGGTACTGTTTTCCATCAGTTTGCAAAATGCACACACAATGCCAGTGTTGTGCTGCTTCGTTTTTGTCCTTTAAGCGTCTCTTGTCACCTACACCTTAGAAAAAGCTTTCTCACTATGTCTGGCAAGGAGAAACTGTGCCAGGACAGAAAACATCTCCTATCGTGTTCTAGAGGTTGCACAAAGGTTTGTACAGTGTTTTGCACCAAAAAAAAGAAAGTTGTCCAAAACTCCTTCTTTTCAATATTCATGTGAATGCAAAAGGCAGGAGAGTGGTAAGGTACTGTTTTCCATCAGTTTGCAAAATGCACACACAATGCCAGTGTTGTGCTGCTTCGTTTTGTCCTTTTAGCGTCTCTTGTCACCTACACCTTAGAAAAAGCTTTCTCACTATGTCTGGCAAAGGAGAAACTGTGCCAGGACAGAAAACATCTCCTATCGTGTTCTAGAGGTTGCACAAAGGTTTGTACAGTGTTTTGCACCAAGGAAAAGAAAGTTGTCCAAAACTCCTTCTTTTTCAATATTCATGTGAATGCAAAAGGCAGGAGAGTGGTAGGTACTGTTTTCCATCAGTTTGCAAAATGCACACACAATGCCAGTGTTGTGCTGCTTCGTTTTGTCCTTTTAGCGTCTCTTGTCACCTACACCTTAGAAAAAGCTTTCTCACTATGTCTGGCAAGGAGAAACTGTGCCAGGACAGAAAACATCTCCTATCGTGTTCTAGAGGTTGCACAAAGGTTTGTACAGTGTTTTGCACCAAGGAAAGAAAGTTGTCCAAAACTCCTTCTTTTTCAATATTCATGTGAATGCAAAAGGCAGGAGAGTGGTAAGGTACTGTTTTCCATCAGTTTGCAAAATGCACACACAATGCCAGTGTTGTGCTGCTTCGTTTTTGTCCTTTAGCGTCTCTTGTCACCTACACCTTAGAAAAAGCTTTCTCACTATGTCTCGCAAGGAGAAACTGTGCCAGGACAGAAAACATCTCCTATCGTGTTCTAGAGGTTGCACAAAGGTTTGCACAGTGTTTTGCACCAAGGAAAGAAAAGTTGTCCAAAACTCCTTCTTTTTCAATATTCATGTGAATGCAAAAGGCAGGAGAGTGGTAAGGTACTGTTTTCCATCAGTTTGCAAAATGCACACACAATGCCAGTGTTGTGCTGCTTCGTTTTGTCCTTTAGCGTCTCTTGTCACCTACACCTTAGAAAAAGCTTTCTCACTATGTCTGGCAAGGAGAAACTGTGCCAGGACAGAAAACATCTCCTATCGTGTTCTAGAGGTTGCACAAAGGTTTGTACAGTGTTTTGCACCAGGAAAAGAAAAGTTGTCCAAAACTCCTTCTTTTCAATATTCATGTGAATGCAAAAGGCAGGAGAGTGGTAAGGTACTGTTTTCCATCAGTTTGCAAAATGCACACACAATGCCAGTGTTGTGCTGCTTCGTTTTGTCCTTTAAGCGTCTCTTGTCACCTACACCTTAGAAAAAGCTTTCTCACTATGTCTCGCAAAGGAGAAACTGTGCCAGGACAGAAAACATCTCCTATCGTGTTCTAGAGGTTGCACAAAGGTTTGTACAGTGTTTTGCACCCAAGGAAAAGAAAAGTTGTCCAAAACTCCTTCTTTTTCAATATTCATGTGAATGCAAAAGGCAGGAGAGTGGTAAGGTACTGTTTTCCATCAGTTTGCAAAATGCACACACAATGCCAGTGTTGTGCTGCTTCGTTTTTGTCCTTTAGCGTCTCTTGTCACCTACACCTTAGAAAAAGCTTTCTCACTATGTCTGGCAAGGAGAAACTGTGCCAGGACAGAAAACATCTCCTATCGTGTTCTAGAGGTTGCACAAAGGTTTTGTACAGTGTTTTGCACCAAGGAAAAAAAGTTGTCCAAAACTCCTTCTTTTTCAATATTCATGTGAATGCAAAAGGCAGGAGAGTGGTAAGGTACTGTTTTCCATCAGTTTGCAAAATGCACACACAATGCCAGTGTTGTGCTGCTTCGTTTTTGTCCTTTAAGCGTCTCTTGTCACCTACACCTTAGAAAAACCTTTCTCACTATGTCTGGCAAAAGGAGAAACTGTGCCAGGACAGAAAACATCTCCTATCGTGTTCTAGAGGTTGCACAAAGGTTTGTACAGTGTTTTGCACCAAAGGAAAAGAAAGTTGTCCAAAACTCCTTCTTTTTCAATATTCATGTGAATGCAAAAGGCAGGAGAGTGGTAAGGTACTGTTTTCCATCAGTTTGCAAAATGCACACACAATGCCAGTGTTGTGCTGCTTCGTTTTGTCCTTTAGCGTCTCTTGTCACCTACACCTTAGAAAAAGCTTTCTCACTATGTCTGGCAAGGAGAAACTGTGCCAGGACAGAAAACATCTCCTATCGTGTTCTAGAGGTTGCACAAAGGTTTGTACAGTGTTTTGCACCAAGGAAAAGAAAGTTGTCCAAAACTCCTTCTTTTTCAATATTCATGTGAATGCAAAAGGCAGGAGAGTGGTAAGGTACTGTTTTCCATCAGTTTGCAAAATGCACACACAATGCCAGTGTTGTGCTGCTTCGTTCATCGCCTTTAGCGTCTCTTGTCACCTACACCTTAGAAAAAGCTTTCTCACTATGTCTGGCAAGGAGAAACTGTGCCAGGACAGAAAACATCTCCTATCGTGTTCTAGAGGTTGCACAAAGGTTTTGTACAGTGTTTTGCACCAAAGGAAAAAAAGTTGTCCAAAACTCCTTCTTTTCAATATTCATGTGAATGCAAAAGGCAGGAGAGTGGTAAGGTACTGTTTTCCATCAGTTTGCAAAATGCACACACAATGCCAGTGTTGTGCTGCTTCGTTTTGTCCTTTAAGCGTCTCTTGTCACCTACACCTTAGAAAAAGCTTTCTCACTATGTCTGGCAAGGAGAAACTGTGCCAGGACAGAAAACATCTCCTATCGTGTTCTAGAGGTTGCACAAAGGTTTGTACAGTGTTTTGCACCAAGGAAAAGAAAGTTGTCCAAAACTCCTTCTTTTCAATATTCATGTGAATGCAAAAGGCAGGAGAGTGGTAAGGTACTGTTTTCCATCAGTTTGCAAAATGCACACACAATGCCAGTGTTGTGCTGCTTCGTTTTGTCCTTTTAGCGTCTCTTGTCACCTACACCTTAGAAAAAGCTTTCTCACTATGTCTCGCAAGGAGAAACTGTGCCAGGACAGAAAACATCTCCTATCGTGTTCTAGAGGTTGCACAAAGGTTTGTACAGTGTTTTTTGCACCAAGGAAAAGAAAGTTGTCCAAAACTCCTTCTTTTTCAATATTCATGTGAATGCAAAAGGCAGGAGAGTGGTAAGGTACTGTTTTCCATCAGTTTGCAAAATGCACACACAATGCCAGTGTTGTGCTGCTTCGTTTTGTCCTTTAGCGTCTCTTGTCACCTACACCTTAGAAAAACCTTTCTCACTATGTCTGGCAAGGAGAAACTGTGCCAGGACAGAAAACATCTCCTATCGTGTTCTAGAGGTTGCACAAAGGTTTGTACAGTGTTTTGCACCAAGAAAAGAAAGTTGTCCAAAACTCCTTCTTTTCAATATTCATGTGAATGCAAAAGGCAGGAGAGTGGTAAGGTACTGTTTTCCATCAGTTTGCAAAATGCACACACAATGCCAGTGTTGTGCTGCTTCGTTTTTGTCCTTTAGCGTCTCTTGTCACCTACACCTTAGAAAAAGCTTTCTCACTATGTCTGGCAAGGAGAAACTGTGCCAGGACAGAAAACATCTCTATCGTGTTCTAGAGGTTGCACAAAGGTTTTGTACAGTGTTTTGCACCAAGGAAAAAAAAGTTGTCCAAAACTCCTTCTTTTCAATATTCATGTGAATGCAAAAGGCAGGAGAGTGGTAAGGTACTGTTTTCCATCAGTTTGCAAAATGCACACACAATGCCAGTGTTGTGCTGCTTCGTTTTTGTCCTTTAGCGTCTCTTGTCACCTACACCTTAGAAAAAGCTTTCTCACTATGTCTGGCAAGGAGAAACTGTGCCAGGACAGAAAACATCTCCTATCGTGTTCTAGAGGTTGCACAAAGGTTTGTACAGTGTTTTGCACCAAAGGAAAAGAAAGTTGTCCAAAACTCCTTCTTTTCAATATTCATGTGAATGCAAAAGGCAGGAGAGTGGTAAGGTACTGTTTTCCATCAGTTTGCAAAATGCACACACAATGCCAGTGTTGTGCTGCTTCGTTTTGTCCTTTAAGCGTCTCTTGTCACCTACACCTTAGAAAAAGCTTTCTCACTATGTCTCGCAAGGAGAAACTGTGCCAGGACAGAAAACATCTCCTATCGTGTTCTAGAGGTTGCACAAAAGGTTTGTACAGTGTTTTGCACCAAGGAAAAGAAAAGTTGTCCAAAACTCCTTCTTTTTCAATATTCATGTGAATGCAAAAGGCAGGAGAGTGGTAAGGTACTGTTTTCCATCAGTTTGCAAAATGCACACACAATGCCAGTGTTGTGCTGCTTCGTTTTTGTCCTTTAGCGTCTCTTGTCACCTACACCTTAGAAAAAGCTTTCTCACTATGTGTCTCGCAAGGAGAAACTGTGCCAGGACAGAAAACATCTCCTATCGTGTTCTAGAGGTTGCACAAAGGTTTGTACAGTGTTTTGCACCAAGGAAAAAAAAGTTGTCCAAAACTCCTTCTTTTCAATATTCATGTGAATGCAAAAGGCAGGAGAGTGGTAAAGGTACTGTTTTCCATCAGTTTGCAAAATGCACACACAATGCCAGTGTTGTGCTGCTTCGTTTTTGTCCTTTAAGCGTCTCTTGTCACCTACACCTTAGAAAAAGCTTTCTCACTATGTCTGGCAAGGAGAAACTGTGCCAGGACAGAAAACATCTCCTATCGTGTTCTAGAGGTTGCACAAAGGTTTGTACAGTGTTTTGCACCAAGGAAAAAAAAGTTGTCCAAAACTCCTTCTTTTTCAATATTCATGTGAATGCAAAAGGCAGGAGAGTGGTAGGTACTGTTTTCCATCAGTTTGCAAAATGCACACACAATGCCAGTGTTGTGCTGCTTCGTTTTTTTGTCCTTTAGCGTCTCTTGTCACCTACACCTTAGAAAAAGCTTTCTCACTATGTCTCGCAAGGAGAAACTGTGCCAGGACAGAAAACATCTCCTATCGTGTTCTAGAGGTTGCACAAAGGTTTGTACAGTGTTTTGCACCAAGGAAAAGAAAGTTGTCCAAAACTCCTTCTTTTTCAATATTCATGTGAATGCAAAAGGCAGGAGAGTGGTAAGGTACTGTTTTCCATCAGTTTGCAAAATGCACACACAATGCCAGTGTTGTGCTGCTTCGTTTTTGTCCTTTTAGCGTCTCTTGTCACCTACACCTTAGAAAAAGCTTTCTCACTATGTCTGGCAAGGAGAAACTGTGCCAGGACAGAAAACATCTCCTATCGTGTTCTAGAGGTTGCACAAAGGTTTGTACAGTGTTTTGCACCAAGGAAAAAAGTTGTCAAAACTCCTTCTTTTTCAATATTCATGTGAATGCAAAAAGGCAGGAGAGTGGTAAGGTACTGTTTTCCATCAGTTTGCAAAATGCACACACAATGCCAGTGTTGTGCTGCTTCGTTTTGTCCTTTAGCGTCTCTTGTCACCTACACCTTAGAAAAACCTTTCTCACTATGTCTGGCAAGGAGAAACTGTGCCAGGACAGAAAACATCTCCTATCGTGTTCTAGAGGTTGCACAAAGGTTTGTACAGTGTTTTGCACCAAGGAAAAGAAAAGTTGTCAAAACTCCTTCTTTTTCAATATTCATGTGAATGCAAAAGGCAGGAGAGTGGTAGGTACTGTTTTCCATCAGTTTGCAAAATGCACACACAATGCCAGTGTTGTGCTGCTTCGTTTTGTCCTTTAAGCGTCTCTTGTCACCTACACCTTAGAAAAAGCTTTCTCACTATGTCTGGCAAGGAGAAACTGTGCCAGGACAGAAAACATCTCCTATCGTGTTCTAGAGGTTGCACAAAGGTTTGTACAGTGTTTTGCACCAAAGGAAAAGAAAGTTGTCCAAAACTCCTTCTTTTCAATATTCATGTGAATGCAAAAGGCAGGAGAGTGGTAAGGTACTGTTTTCCATCAGTTTGCAAAATGCACACACAATGCCAGTGTTGTGCTGCCGTTTTGTCCTTTAAGCGTCTCTTGTCACCTACACCTTAGAAAAAGCTTTCTCACTATGTCTGCAAAAGGAGAAACTGTGCCAGGACAGAAAACATCTCCTATCGTGTTCTAGAGGTTGCACAAAGGTTTTGTACAGTGTTTTGCACCAAGGAAAAAAAAGTTGTCCAAAACTCCTTCTTTTCAATATTCATGTGAATGCAAAAAGGCAGGAGAGTGGTAAGGTACTGTTTTCCATCAGTTTGCAAAATGCACACACAATGCCAGTGTTGTGCTGCTTCGTTTTGTCCTTTAGCGTCTCTTGTCACCTACACCTTAGAAAAAGCTTTCTCACTATGTCTGGCAAGGAGAAACTGTGCCAGGACAGAAAACATCTCCTATCGTGTTCTAGAGGTTGCACAAAGGTTTGTACAGTGTTTTTGCACCAAGGAAAAGAAAGTTGTCCAAAACTCCTTCTTTTTCAATATTCATGTGAATGCAAAAGGCAGGAGAGTGGTAAGGTACTGTTTTCCATCAGTTTGCAAAATGCACACACAATGCCAGTGTTGTGCTGCTTCGTTTTGTCCTTTAGCGTCTCTTGTCACCTACACCTTAGAAAAACCTTTCTCACTATGTCTGGCAAGGAGAAACTGTGCCAGGACAGAAAACATCTCTATCGTGTTCTAGAGGTTGCACAAAGGTTTGTACAGTGTTTTGCACCAAGGAAAAAAAAGTTGTCCAAAACTCCTTCTTTTTCAATATTCATGTGAATGCAAAAGGCAGGAGAGTGGTAAGGTACTGTTTTCCATCAGTTTGCAAAATGCACACACAATGCCAGTGTTGTGCTGCTTCGTTTTTGTCCTTTAAGCGTCTCTTGTCACCTACACCTTAGAAAAAGCTTTCTCACTATGTCTGGCAAGGAGAAACTGTGCCAGGACAGAAAACATCTCTATCGTGTTCTAGAGGTTGCACAAAGGTTTGTACAGTGTTTTGCACCAAGGAAAGAAAGTTGTCCAAAACTCCTTCTTTTTCAATATTCATGTGAATGCAAAAGGCAGGAGAGTGGTAAGGTACTGTTTTCCATCAGTTTGCAAAATGCACACACAATGCCAGTGTTGTGCTGCTTCGTTTTGTCCTTTAGCGTCTCTTGTCACCTACACCTTAGAAAAAGCTTTCTCACTATGTCTGGCAAGGAGAAACTGTGCCAGGACAGAAAACATCTCCTATCGTGTTCTAGAGGTTGCACAAAGGTTTGTACAGTGTTTTGCACCAAGGAAAAAAAGTTGTCCAAAACTCCTTCTTTTTCAATATTCATGTGAATGCAAAAGGCAGGAGAGTGGTAAGGTACTGTTTTCCATCAGTTTGCAAAATGCACACACAATGCCAGTGTTGTGCTGCTTCGTTTTGTCCTTTTAGCGTCTCTTGTCACCTACACCTTAGAAAAAGCTTTCTCACTATGTCTCGCAAGGAGAAACTGTGCCAGGACAGAAAACATCTCCTATCGTGTTCTAGAGGTTGCACAAAGGTTTGTACAGTGTTTTGCACCAAGGAAAAGAAAGTTGTCCAAAACTCCTTCTTTTCAATATTCATGTGAATGCAAAAGGCAGGAGAGTGGTAAGGTACTGTTTTTCCATCAGTTTGCAAAATGCACACACAATGCCAGTGTTGTGCTGCTTCGTTTTTTGTCCTTTAAGCGTCTCTTGTCACCTACACCTTAGAAAAACCTTTCTCACTATGTCTCGCAAGGAGAAACTGTGCCAGGACAGAAAACATCTCCTATCGTGTTCTAGAGGTTGCACAAAGGTTTGTACAGTGTTTTGCACCAAGGAAAAGAAAGTTGTCCAAAACTCCTTCTTTTTCAATATTCATGTGAATGCAAAAGGCAGGAGAGTGGTAAGGTACTGTTTTCCATCAGTTTTGCAAAATGCACACACAATGCCAGTGTTGTGCTGCTTCGTTTTTGTCCCTTTAGCGTCTCTTGTCACCTACACCTTAGAAAAAGCTTTCTCACTATGTCTGGCAAGGAGAAACTGTGCCAGGACAGAAAACATCTCCTATCGTGTTCTAGAGGTTGCACAAAAGGTTTGTACAGTGTTTTGCACCAAGGAAAGAAAAGTTGTCCAAAACTCCTTCTTTTCAATATTCATGTGAATGCAAAAGGCAGGAGAGTGGTAAGGTACTGTTTTCCATCAGTTTGCAAAATGCACACACAATGCCAGTGTTGTGCTGCTTCGTTTTTGTCCTTAAGCGTCTCTTGTCACCTACACCTTAGAAAAAGCTTTCTCACTATGTCTCGCAAGGAGAAACTGTGCCAGGACAGAAAACATCTCCTATCGTGTTCTAGAGGTTGCACAAAGGTTTGTACAGTGTTTTGCACCAAGGAAAAAAAGTTGTCCAAAACTCCTTCTTTTTCAATATTCATGTGAATGCAAAAGGCAGGAGAGTGGTAAGGTACTGTTTTCCATCAGTTTGCAAAATGCACACACAATGCCAGTGTTGTGCTGCTTCGTTTTGTCCTTTAAGCGTCTCTTGTCACCTACACCTTAGAAAAAGCTTTCTCACTATGTCTCGCAAGGAGAAACTGTGCCAGGACAGAAAACATCTCCTATCGTGTTCTAGAGGTTGCACAAAGGTTTGTACAGTGTTTTGCACCAAGGAAAAGAAAGTTGTCCAAAACTCCTTCTTTTCAATATTCATGTGAATGCAAAAGGCAGGAGAGTGGTAAGGTACTGTTTTCCATCAGTTTGCAAAATGCACACACAATGCCAGTGTTGTGCTGCTTCGTTTTGTCCTTTTAGCGTCTCTTGTCACCTACACCTTAGAAAAAAGCTTTCTCACTATGTCTCGCAAAGGAGAAACTGTGCCAGGACAGAAAACATCTCCTATCGTGTTCTAGAGGTTGCACAAAGGTTTGTACAGTGTTTTGCACCAAGGAAAAAAAAGTTGTCCAAAACTCCTTCTTTTTCAATATTCATGTGAATGCAAAAGGCAGGAGAGTGGTAAGGTACTGTTTTCCATCAGTTTGCAAAATGCACACACAATGCCAGTGTTGTGCTGCTTCGTTTCATCCTTTAGCGTCTCTTGTCACCTACACCTTAGAAAAACCTTTCTCACTATGTCTGGCAAGGAGAAACTGTGCCAGGACAGAAAACATCTCCTATCGTGTTCTAGAGGTTGCACAAAGGTTTGTACAGTGTTTTGCACCAAGGAAAAGAAAGTTGTCCAAAACTCCTTCTTTTTCAATATTCATGTGAATGCAAAAGGCAGGAGAGTGGTAAGGTACTGTTTTCCATCAGTTTGCAAAATGCACACACAATGCCAGTGTTGTGCTGCTTCGTTTTGTCCTTTAGCGTCTCTTGTCACCTACACCTTAGAAAAAGCTTTCTCACTATGTCTGGCAAGGAGAAACTGTGCCAGGACAGAAAACATCTCCTATCGTGTTCTAGAGGTTGCACAAAGGTTTGTACAGTGTTTTGCACCAAGAAAATAAAAGTTGTCCAAAACTCCTTCTTTTTCAATATTCATGTGAATGCAAAAGGCAGGAGAGTGGTAAGGTACTGTTTTCCATCAGTTTGCAAAATGCACACACAATGCCAGTGTTGTGCTGCTTCGTTTTGTCCTTTAGCGTCTCTTGTCACCTACACCTTAGAAAAAAGCTTTCTCACTATGTCTCGCAAGGAGAAACTGTGCCAGGACAGAAAACATCTCCTATCGTGTTCTAGAGGTTGCACAAAGGTTTGTACAGTGTTTTGCACCAAGGAAAAGAAAAGTTGTCCAAAACTCCTTCTTTTCAATATTCATGTGAATGCAAAAGGCAGGAGAGTGGTAAGGTACTGTTTTCCATCAGTTTGCAAAATGCACACACAATGCCAGTGTTGTGCTGCTTCGTTTTGTCCTTTAGCGTCTCTTGTCACCTACACCTTAGAAAAAGCTTTCTCACTATGTCTGGCAAGGAGAAACTGTGCCAGGACAGAAAACATCTCTATCGTGTTCTAGACTCCTTCTTTGCACAAAGGTTTGTACAGTGTTTTGCACCAAGGAAAAAAAGTTGTCAAAACTCCTTCTTTTCAATATTCATGTGAATGCAAAAGGCAGGAGAGTGGTAAGGTACTGTTTTCCATCAGTTTGCAAAATGCACACACAATGCCAGTGTTGTGCTGCTTCGTTTTGTCCTTTGGCGTCTCTTGTCACCTACACCTTAGAAAAAGCTTTCTCACTATGTCTCGCAAGGAGAAACTGTGCCAGGACAGAAAACATCTCCTATCGTGTTCTAGAGGTTGCACAAGGTTTTGTACAGTGTTTTGTCCTTTAGCGTCTCTTGTCACCTACACCTTAGAAAAAGCTTTCTCACTATGTCTCGCAAGGAGAAACTGTGCCAGGACAGAAAACATCTCCTATCGTGTTCTAGAGGTTGCACAAAGGTTTGTACAGTGTTTTGCACCAAGGAAAAGAAAGTTGTCAAAACTCCTTCTTTTTCAATATTCATGTGAATGCAAAAGGCAGGAGAGTGGTAAGGTACTGTTTTCCATCAGTTTGCAAAATGCACACACAATGCCAGTGTTGTGCTGCTTCGTTTTTGTCCTTTAGCGTCTCTTGTCACCTACACCTTAGAAAAACCTTTCTCACTATGTCTCGGCAAGGAGAAACTGTGCCAGGACAGAAAACATCTCCTATCGTGTTCTAGAGGTTGCACAAAGGTTTGTACAGTGTTTTGCACCAAAAAAAAAGTTGTCCAAAACTCCTTCTTTTTCAATATTCATGTGAATGCAAAAGGCAGGAGAGTGGTAAGGTACTGTTTTCCATCAGTTTGCAAAATGCACACACAATGCCAGTGTTGTGCTGCTTCGTTTTGTCCTTTAGCGTCTCTTGTCACCTACACCTTAGAAAAACCTTTCTCACTATGTCTCGCAAGGAGAAACTGTGCCAGGACAGAAAACATCTCCTATCGTGTTCTAGAGGTTGCACAAAGGTTTGTACAGTGTTTTGCACCAAGGAAAAAAAGTTGTCCAAAACTCCTTCTTTTCAATATTCATGTGAATGCAAAAGGCAGGAGAGTGGTAAGGTACTGTTTTCCATCAGTTTGCAAAATGCACACACAATGCCAGTGTTGTGCTGCTTCGTTTTAATCCTTTAGCGTCTCTTGTCACCTACACCTTAGAAAAAGCTTTTCTCACTATGTCTCCGCAAGGAGAAACTGTGCCAGGACAGAAAACATCTCCTATCGTGTTCTAGAGGTTGCACAAAGGTTTTGCAGAGTGTTTTGCACCAAGGAAAGAAAAGTTGTCAAAACTCCTTCTTTTCAATATTCATGTGAATGCAAAAGGCAGGAGAGTGGTAAGGTACTGTTTTCCATCAGTTTGCAAAATGCACACACAATGCCAGTGTTGTGCTGCTTCGTTTTGTCCTTTAAGCGTCTCTTGTCACCTACACCTTAGAAAAAGCTTTCTCACTATGTCTAGGCAAGGAGAAACTGTGCCAGGACAGAAAACATCTCCTATCGTGTTCTAGAGGTTGCACAAAGGTTTGCACAGTGTTTTGCACCAAGGAAAGAAAAGTTGTCAAAACTCCTTCTTTTCAATATTCATGTGAATGCAAAAGGCAGGAGAGTGGTAAGGTACTGTTTTCCATCAGTTTGCAAAATGCACCCACAATGCCAGTGTTGTGCTGCTTCGTTTTGTCCTTTAAGCGTCTCTTGTCACCTACACCTTAGAAAAAGCTTTCTCACTATGTCTCCCAAAGGAGAAACTGTGCCAGGACAGAAAACATCTCCTATCGTGTTCTAGAGGTTGCACAAAGGTTTTTGTACAGTGTTTTGCACCAAGGGAAAAAAGTTGTCCAAAACTCCTTCTTTTCAATATTCATGTGAATGCAAAAGGCAGGGAAGTGGTAAGGTACTGTTTTCCATCAGTTTGCAAAATGCACACACAATGCCAGTGTTGTGCTGCTTCGTTTTGTCCTTTAGCGTCTCTTGTCACCTACACCTTAGAAAAACCTTTCTCACTATGTCTGGCAAAAGGAGAAACTGTGCCAGGACAGAAAACATCTCCTATCGTGTTCTAGAGGTTGCACAAAGGTTTGCAGAGTGTTTTGCACCAAGGAAAAAAAGTTGTCCAAAACTCCTTCTTTTCAATATTCATGTGAATGCAAAGGCAGGAGAGTGGTAAGGTACTGTTTTCCATCAGTTTGCAAAATGCACACACAATGCCAGTGTTGTGCTGCTTCGTTTTTGTCCTTTAAGCGTCTCTTGTCACCTACACCTTAGAAAAAGCTTTCTCACTATGTCTCGCAAGGAGAAACTGTGCCAGGACAGAAAACATCTCCTATCGTGTTCTAGAGGTTGCACAAAGGTTTGTACAGTGTTTTGCACCAAGGAAAAAAAGTTGTCAAAACTCCTTCTTTTTCAATATTCGTAATGAATGCAAAAGGCAGGAGAGTGGTAAGGTACTGTTTTCCATCAGTTTGCAAAATGCACACACAATGCCAGTGTTGTGCTGCTTCGTTTTGTCCTTTAGCGTCTCTTGTCACCTACACCTTAGAAAAACCTTTCTCACTATGTCTCAGAAGGAGAAACTGTGCCAGGACAGAAAACATCTCTATCGTGTTCTAGAGGTTGCACAAAGGTTTGCACAGTGTTTTGCACCAAGGAAAAGAAAGTTGTCCAAAACTCCTTCTTTTTCAATATTCATGTGAATGCAAAGGCAGGAGAGTGGTAAGGTACTGTTTTCCATCAGTTTGCAAAATGCACACACAATGCCAGTGTTGTGCTGCTCCGTTTTTGTCCTTTTTAGCGTCTCTTGTCACCTACACCTTAGAAAAAGCTTTCTCACTATGTCTCGCAAGGAGAAACTGTGCCAGGACAGAAAACATCTCTATCGTGTTCTAGAGGTTGCACAAAAGGTTTTGTACAGTGTTTTTGCACCAAGGAAAAAGTTGTCCAAAACTCCTTCTTTTTCAATATTCATGTGAATGCAAAAGGCAGGAGAGTGGTAAGGTACTGTTTTCCATCAGTTTGCAAAATGCACACACAATGCCAGTGTTGTGCTGCTTCGTTTTGTCCTTTAAGCGTCTCTTGTCACCTACACCTTAGAAAAACCTTTCTCACTATGTCTCTAAGGAGAAACTGTGCCAGGACAGAAAACATCTCCTATCGTGTTCTAGAGGTTGCACAAAGGTTTGCACAGTGTTTTGCACCAAGGAAAAGAAAGTTGTCAAAACTCCTTCTTTTCAATATTCATGTGAATGCAAAAGGCAGGAGAGTGGTAAGGTACTGTTTTCCATCAGTTTGCAAAATGCACACACAATGCCAGTGTTGTGCGTCGTTTTTTCCTTTAAGCGTCTCTTGTCACCTACACCTTAGAAAAAGCTTTCTCACTATGTCTCGCAAGGAGAAACTGTGCCAGGAC
Organism: Camarhynchus parvulus; assembly: GCF_901933205.1. Lineage (NCBI taxonomy): Eukaryota > Metazoa > Chordata > Aves > Passeriformes > Thraupidae > Camarhynchus > Camarhynchus parvulus. Next base: position 19,499 of record NW_022148404.1, read on the forward strand.
AGAAAACATCTCCTATCGTGTTCTAGAGGTTGCACAAAGGTTTGTACAGTGTTTTGCACCAAGGAAAGAAAGTTGTCCAAAACTCCTTCTTTTCAATATTCATGTGAATGCAAAAGGCAGGGGAGTGGTAAGGGCTGTTTTCCATCAGTTTGCAAAATGCACACACAATGCCAGTGTTGTGCTGCTTCGTTTTATCCTTTTAAGCGTCTCTTGTCACCTACACCTTAGAAAAACCTTTCTCACTATGTCTCGCAAGGAGAAACTGTGCCAGGACAGAAAACATCTCCTATCGTGTTCTAGAGGTTGCACAAAGGTTTTGTACAGTGTTTTGCACCAAGGAAAAGAAAGTTGTCCAAAACTCCTTCTTTTTCAATATTCATGTGAATGCAAAGGCAGGAGAGTGGTAAGGTACTGTTTTCCATCAGTTTGCAAAATGCACACACAATGCCAGTGTTGTGCTGCTTCGTTTTTCCTCTGGGAAAAGATGCGGTCTCTTGTCACCTACACCTTAGAAAAACCTTTCTCACTATGTCTTGCAAGGGAGAAACTGTCTTTGTCCAGGACAGAAAACAGCTTTCTCCTATCGTGTTCTAGCCAGGTTGCACTAAAGTGTTTGTTACAGTGTTTTGCACCAAGGAAAAGAAAGTTGTCCAAAACTCCTTCTTTTTCAATATTCATGTGAATGAATGCAAAAGGCAGGAGAGTGGTAGGTACTGTTTTCCATCAGTTTGCAAAATGCACACACAATGCCAGTGTTGTGCTGCTTCGTTTTTGTCCTTTAGCGTCTCTTGTCACCTACACCTTAGAAAAACCTTTCTCACTATGTCTGGCAAGGAGAAACTGTGCCAGGACAGAAAACATCTCCTATCGTGTTCTAGAGGTTGCACAAAAGGTTTGTACAGTGTTTTTGCACCAAGGAAAAGAAAGTTGTCAAAACTCCTTCTTTTTCAATATTCATGTGAATACAAAAGGCAGGAGAGTGGTAAGGTACTGTTTTCCATCAGTTTGCAAAATGCACACACAATGCCAGTGTTGTGCTGCTTCGTTTTTGTCCTTTAAGCGTCTCTTGTCACCTACACCTTAGAAAAACCTTTCTCACTATGTGTCATAAGGAGAAACTGTGCCAGGACAGAAAACATCTCCTATCGTGTTCTAGAGGTTGCACAAAGGTTTGTACAGTGTTTTGCACCAAGGAAAAAGAAAGTTGTCAAAACTCCTTCTTTTTCAATATTCATGTGAATGCAAAGGCAGGAGAGTGGTAAGGTACTGTTTTTCCATCAGTTTGCAAAATGCACACACACAATGCCAGTGTTGTGCTGCTGCCGAAAAGACGCCCGGGACCGGCGCTTGGCTTTGTATCCTTTAGCGTCTCTTGTCACCTACACCTTAGAAAAAGCTTTCTCACTATGTCTCGCAAGGAGAAACTGTGCCAGGACAGAAAACATCTCTATCGTGTTCTAGAGGTTGCACAAAGGTTTGTACAGTGTTTTGCACCAAAGGAAAAGAAAAGTTGTCCAAAAACTCCTTCTTTTTTTCAATATTCATGTGAATGCAAAAGGCTGGGAGAGTGGTAAGGTACTGTTTTCCATCAGTTTGCAAAATGCACACACAATGCCAGTGTTGTGCTGCGGTTTTGGCCTTTAAGCGTCTCTTGTCACCTACACCTTAGAAAAAGCTTTCTCACTAATGTCTGGCCAAGAAGAAACTGTGCCAGGACAGAAAACATCTCCTATCGTGTTCTAGAGGTTGCACAAAGGTTTGTACAGTGTTTTGCACCAAGGAAAAACTTTGTCCAAAACTCCTTCTTTTCAATATTCATGTGAATGCAAAAAAGGCAGGAGAGTGGTAGGTACTGTTTTCCATCAGTTTGCAAAATGCACACAAAATGCCAGTGTTGTGCTGCTTCGTTTTGGCCTTGAAAAAGCGTCTCTTGTCACCTACACCTTAGAAAAAGCTTTCTCACTATGTCTGGCAAGGAGAAACTGTGCCAGGACAGAAAACATCTCCTATCGTGTTCTAGAGGTTGCACAAAGGTTTTGTACAGTGTTTTGCACCAAGGAAAAAAAGTTGTCCAAAACTCCTTCTTTTTCAATTTTTCATGTGAATGCAAAAGGCAGGAGAAGTGGTAAGGTACTGTTTTCCATCAGTTTGCAAAATGCACCCACAATGCCAGTGTTGTGCTGCTTCGTTTTGTCCTTTAAGCGTCTCTTGTCACCTACACCTTAGAAAAGCTTTCTCACTATGTCTGGCAAGGAAGAAACTGTGCCAGGACAGAAAACATCTCCTATCGTGTTCTAGAGGTTGCACAAAGGTTTGTACAGTGTTTTGCACCAAAGGAAAAGAAAGTTGTCCAAAACTCCTTCATTTTCAATATTCATGTGAATGCAAAGGCAGGAGAGTGGTAAGGTACTGTTTTCCATCAGTTTGCAAAATGCACACACAATGCCAGTGTTGTGCTACTTAGTTTTAAGCGCACAAGCGTCTCTTGTCACCTACACCTTAGAAAAAGCTTTCTCACTATGTCTCGCAAGGAGAAACTGTGCCAGGACAGAAAACATCTCCTATCGTGTTCTAGAGGTTGCACAAAGGTTTGTACAGTGTTTTGCACCAAGGAAAGAAAGTTGTCCAAAACTCCTTCTTTTCAATATTCATGTGAATGCAAAAGGCAGGAGAGTGGTAAGGTACTGTTTTCCATCAGTTTGCAAAATGCACACACAATGCCAGTGTTTGTTTGCTTAGCCCAGCGTCTCTTGTCACCTACACCTTAGAAAAAACTTTTTTTCTCACTATGTCTAGCAGGAGAAACTGTGCCAGGACAGAAAAACATCTCCTATCGTGTTCTAGAGGTTGCACAAAGGTTTGTACAGTGTTTTGCACCAGGAAAAAGAAAGTTGTCAAAACTCCTTCTTTTTCAATATTCATGTAATGAATGCAAAGGCAGGAGAGTGGTAAGGTACTGTTTTCCATCGTTTGCAAAATGCACACAATGCCAGTGTTGTGCTGCTTCGTTTTGTCCTTTAGCGTCTCTTGTCACCTACACCTTAGAAAAGCTTTCTCACTATGTCTCACTATGGAGAAACTGTGCCAGGACAGAAAACATCTCCTATCGTGTTCTAGAGGTTGCACAAAGGTTTGTACAGTGTTTTTGCACCAAGGAAAAGAAAGTTGTCAAAACTCCTTCTTTTTCAATATTCATGTGAATGCAAAAGGCAGGAGGAGAGTGGTAAAGGTACTGTTTTCCATCAGTTTGCAAAATGCACACACAATGCCAGTGTTGTGCTGCCTTCGTTTGTCCTTTAGCGTCTCTTGTCACCTACACCTTAGAAAAACCTTTCTCACTAAGCTGTCTCACTAAGGGAGAAACTGTGCCAGGACAGAAAACATCTCCTATCGTGTTCTAGAGGTTGCACAAATGTTTTGTACAGTGTTTTGCACCAAGGAAAAGAAAGTTGTCAAAACTCCTTCTTTTCAATATTCATGTGAATACAAAAGGCAGGGAGAGTGGTAAGGTACTGTTTTCCATCAGTTTGCAAAATGCACACACAATGCCAGTGTTGTGCTGCTTAGCTCATGTCCTTTTAGCGTCTCTTGTCACCTACACCTTAGAAAAACCTTTCTCACTATGTCTGGCAAAGGAGAAACTGTGCCAGGACAAAGAAAACATCTCCTATCGTGTTCTAGAGGTTGCACAAAGGTTTGTACAGTGTTTTGCACCAAGGAAAAAAAGTTGTCAAAACTCCTTCTTTTCAATATTCATGTGAATGCAAAGGCAGGAGAGTGGTAAGGTACTGTTTTCCATCAGTTTGCAAAATGCACACACAATGCCAGTGTTGTGCTGCTTCGTTTTGTCCTTTAAGCGTCTCTTTCACCTCACCTTAGAAAAAGCTTTCTCACTATGTCTGTGGGAGAAACTGTGCCAGGACAGAAAACATCTCCTATCGTGTTCTAGAGGTTGCACAAAGTTTTTGTACAGTGTGTTTTGCTTCGTAAAGCAAAAGAAAAGTTGTCAAAACTCCTTCTTTTTCAATATTCATGTGAATGCAAAAGGCAGGAGAGTGGTAAAGGTACTGTTTTCCATCAGTTTGCAAAATGCACACACAATGCCAGTGTTGTGCTGCTTCGTTTTGTTTTCCTTTAAGCGTCTCTTGTCACCTACACCTTAGAAAAATCTCTTGTCACTACACACCTTTCTCACTATGTCTCAGCAGGGGAAACTGTGCCAGGACGAAAACATCTC
>NW_022148405.1:0-23682 GCF_901933205.1 Camarhynchus parvulus
AAGGAAAATGAGCCCTGTGTGGTGTTCTTGTGCTGCTCTGGTCCTTCCCCACCCCAGCTTTCCCCGTGTCCCAGGTGTTCCCAGTGTTTGGGATCCAGGTTAGAGCTCCTGTGGCAAACACCCTGGGCTTTGCTGTACTGTACGAGACGTGCTGAGATTGGCTGCTACACTGATTTCCTCTGGGTGCTGGCCTCAGGTACGCTCAGACTTCAAGTCTCAAAGTTTTCAGTTAAAAACCAAAAATTTCAATAAGATAAAGAAAGTAAGTATAATGCTACTTAATTGTAAGTACTGAGAGAATGATGTTTTCCCACAGAAATAAAACCCCACAACCTGTATGTGTGTATATAATATGAGTTGGCAGATTTATTCTTATGCCACTCCAGTGGAAGGAAAAACCAACCTCTTACCATCCCAAAGCAGCATCCTGTGGAATGGGATGAAAAGGTTGTTTAAAGATCAGAAACACGGTGACCCTTTAAGAAACCTGACGAAGCTCATCCCTCCTCCTGCTCGCCCAGCTTTGGATTCATGTGAACTCCTCTTGGTGTTGTTTCAATAAATGATTTTGGAGCTCCTCTCTGATGTTTGCCTTGCTGGTTGTGTCTCTTCCCAATGTGGAGCAGGTCAGGGTTTGCTAGCTGCAGCACTGGAGCTCAGGCCTTGCCACTGGTGACCTGAGGTGGAATGGGTTGGATTGGAAGGGATGCTGAGGAGCACCTGGAGCCTTTGGGATGCTCACAGTCCACCTGTTAGCTCCTGCCACGGATGTTTGAAAGGGATTGAGAAATCTGACCGAGAAGGGTAAGTGTATTTAAAAAAAAAACACAACAAGATTTATATATTATATATAATATATACGTATATAAAGTTGCATGTAGATACATTGAAATACAAAGTATGTGTATTTATAAAGTGTCTGTATGTAGTTTCTAGTATGCAATAGAAAGCATCTTTTAAGACAAACGAGCTGATTCTTTTCCCCTGCACTGGTTTTCAACCTGGAAACTAGAAAAAACACAGGTTTCCTTGCTCTGAATGCTGAATTGTCCAACATTCCCACCCCTACCTGGCACCTGCTTTTTCTTAGCAAAACAAGGCAGTTTTGCGACGTTTCTGAATTTTTGTTGGAGATACGCTGGGAGCGTTTGATCTTTTATGGTTTCTGTGCCCTACTCGGCTTTCTCCTCCCTGTTCCTTCAGAGGAGTTGGCTCTGGGCAGCCCCACCTGTGCTGAGGGGGATGGAGGGATGGCACCAGAGCATCCCTGGGGCTGCAGCTTGGTGGCTTCCAGATGCTGAGCACAGGCTGCCCCGATGGGTTTCTCCTCTTCCTTGCCATGCCTCTGCACAGCCCCACGAAGCCTCCCTGCAGCCCTGCTGGCTGTGTTTTAGTGAGCACAGCGTGGATTTGGTCAGCACTGTGTCTGTGAGGCCTGTGGAGCACGAGCCATCATTTCTGTGCCGGGAGCTGCTCTGCTCCCAGAGTAGGCCGGCACATCCATAATTTATGCCCATCCTCACGGCAGCTGCTGCCTGGCTTCCCCTGGGCCTCGTGGCGTTGATTGCTGACACACCAGGGAGCCTGGCTGAAGAAAAACTTCCTTCTGCAGCAAGGGAGATGCCTCTGTTCATCACCCTGGGGTCTGCAGCCTGCCCTGAGCCATGGTGGTGAGCAAGGGGAGTTGGGCAGCTGTGCATTTGTGCTCTGTTTGCACATCTGGAGGGAGCACGGTCCCATGGGGCAGATCAGTCCCCAAGAGCTGGATGAGGCCAAGGAAGGTGTGAGGGAAGAGTTTGGACAGAATCATAGAATATCCTGAGCTGGGAGGATCACTGAAGTCCTGGCCCTGCACAGGGCAGCTCCGAGAATCCCGTGGTGTGCTTGGCTTTGGGGATGTTTGTGCAGCTGTAGGCTCGGCTCCACGTGGGAAAGGGCAGGAAGAGCTGTGGAGCTCCTTGCAGCAGGGTTTGGGGGGGCAGGAGGAGGAGAGCAGAGGGCATTGATTGTTTGCCTCTTTTCCCTTTCCCTTCCTGCCTGCTGTGTTCCCAAACGCCAGCCAGGACAGGGGGCTGTGAGACACAGGAAGGGGCTCCTGTCCTGAGCCAGCTGGGAGAGCTGACATCTCCCACTGGCTGCAAGCCCCAGTCCTCAGCTGGCATCACGGAGGCCACGGTGTCTCCCTGGGCCGCAGGACAGCAGAGAGCAAGGTCAGTGTTTCTCTGGAAGCTCAGCCTGGTGTTTGCCCACAGCACGGCCGTGTGCCAGCCATTAGAGATGGGGGCAGGAGAGCAGAACGCGCTGTGGTGGCTCCTGCTTCAAACAGAGATGAGGGAGCCCGTGGGGAGGTGGTGTTTGTTCACTCCCAGCCCGTGTCCTGCTGGCTGGCTGCTCCTCAGTGCCGGTGATGAGCTCCTGCTCTGGGCCAGAGGAGAGCCATGGACAGGTGCTGCAGCCTGGCTGGGCACACCTGGGACAGCAGGTGTGCAGTTAACCAGTGTGTTCCTGAAGAACAGCCGAGACACGTTTCACCTTGCTTTAAGTCATTTTGAAAAACCAATTCGGACAAATCATAAAGCCTTTTAGAAGGGAGGCACTTCAAAACATCACCATTGGAACTCCCACTGCAGAGTTGAGTGGCCAGCCATCTAGACAACCTTCTGTGCCCGTGGTTTTCAAGTACAATGGACTTTAGATAGCAGTCATCTGCCCCAAAAAATACATTTGTGTATCTTTTTGTTAAGTCCAAAGACTTTCCAAGCCTGGCTGGCAAGATCTAAAGAATGATGAAGCACATCAACCATCATCCTGGGGTGAAGGACCAGCACATGGCTAGCAGGTACTTTGGAATAGTGGCAAAGCTGTTGGTGATGTTATCATCATCATCATCATCATCAGATATTGTTATCATTGTTATTTTCTGGACCTAGGAGAGTTCGATATGAATAGGCCAAAACTGTCTGTGTTGTTTGATAAATGCGTGTGCCTCAAAAAATAATCTCAAGTCTAATGTGAAATCTCAGACTCGCTGAATGGTTTAGGCTGGAGCCTTAAAGGCTCCTCCTGCTCCCCCTACCATGGGCAGGGACACCTTCCACTGTCCCAGCTTGCTCCAAGGCCCCATCCAGCCTGGCCTTGGACACTGCCAGGGCTGCTCTGGGCACCCTGTGCCAGGGCCTGCCCACCCTCACAGGGAGGATTTCTTCCCAATATCCCATCCATCCCTGCCCTCTGGCAGTGGGAGGCCATTCCCCCTTGTCCTGTAACTCCAGGCCCTTATGCAAAGTCCCTCTCCAGCTCTCTTGGAGCCTTTTTAGGCACTGGAAGGCTTTAAAAGAAATGTTTTTAGCTCCCATTTAATTATTTTACACTGACACTTACTCCAGTTTCCTTGATGGGTTTGGAGAGGTTTATATTTTGTGTTCCTTACCTTCTGCTGACATATCCCTGCCCCTTCTCATGACAGGGGCTGTTGCTCTGCAGCTGTGAGGACTCCTGCCCTGGCTAACAGATTGTTACTACATTGCTGATGTCTCCCAGATGCCTTTCCACTGAGCAGAGGAGTGTTCCAGGGCTGTTTGGTGTCATGGTGTCCCATCTCTGCTTTAAATTTCGCCATCCTTCCCAGTCCTTAATTCCCTTTTTCCTGGCCAGCTGTGGCTGCTCAACCCTCAAGTGGTTGCTAAACTCTCAAATGCATCTAGGAAGATTTCCAAGCTCCACAGGTGGACCAAGTGTCGCATCTACCTTGCACAGTGCTCTGTAGTGGTGCTGGGTTCCAGCCCCAGCTGTTGCAGCCATTTCTGGTGGGTTTGGCTCTCCAGAGGAGGAAATGTCTTGTTCGAGCTTGCCCAAGAACAGTTTGCACCTCTGAGCTTTTTGCTGCCTCCTCAGAGGATGCTTCGTGCCAGAAACCCCCTTGGCTTGAGTTTGAAATGCCTTCGGTATCAAAAAATCCCAGCCCAGGCTGATGGTGGCCTGGCCACACAAGGGGAAGGGAGCTCTTGAGGGGGAAGAAAATCCATTTTCACCTTGGCCCTGTGCCCTGTCAATAGCTGGGATTACTCAGCAAGGCGAGACCACGTGGTGAGAACCTGCCAGCAGCAATCGAAGGGGAAGACCTTTACACTGCTGCCTTTTTGTGCCTTGCTGCCCATTTTGGGGCTCCTGGGAAGGGGCTCTAAACCTTGGGCTGGGTTGTTTGGTTTGGGTTTTTTTCCCCCTCCGTAATATGCAGATTTAAAGACAAAACTGGAGCATGTGGATCCATGCTTCCCCCTGCAGAGACGTTTCTTGCTCCCTTAAACCATCCCATAAAAACATGGGAGCTCTGTCTCCTGGGAGATGCTTCGTTTTGTGTCTGTGTCTTGGAAATCCACGAGGAGGCTGCAAAGAAACTTGAATCTGAGCTTCTGCCCGTTCATCAGCAGGGCTGGCTGCTCCTCCAGCAGTATTTCTGTAGCACCATTGGGTCTGCAGTAAGTTACAAGGATCATATCTCCTGGACACACTGGCTACTTGCTCTGGGTGGCTTCAACCTCCCTGAGAACCTCAGCAATGCTCCTTGAGCCTGGGTTGAATCACTGCTGGTCCTCATACCCACAAGGATTTGAGCCCTTGCCCAGTTTCAACTGGACAGTGTTTTGCTTTGGTGAGTTCTCAGAGCTGGATCAACAGGCACTCTTTGGAGTTTGGTTTGCTTCTTTATTTTTAGGATGGAAAAGGAAAACCCAGCTGGTTTGGGGGAAAAGGGAGGATGGAAAGAGCCTGGTTTAAAGCAAGCTTTGCTTTCCTAGCCAGGTTGTTTTGGGAAGTCACCACATGCCTTGAAATAGATTAAGTGTGGCTCCAGGGGCCATTGTGGAGAGTGCGCACTGTAAAAATGCAGATTTCAGGGAAAGCCTTATGCACTGTGACAATTTAAAGTACCCCCGAAGGGCGTTCGCTCAGGCAGAAACACACTTTATTTGGAGCACATTATGAATGAGACAGGGGAACAATTCGTTTGCTGGAGATGGGCAGAGGATCAATTAAGCAGAGCAGAGGGCACAGAGCAAGTCAATTTGCAGAAGGACAAAACACAGAGGAGGTCGCTACATCCTGTCTGGCTTCTGGGTGTTCTCTCTGCTGGGATGGAGCTGGGGAGCCGGAGTGCCTGTGGCATCCCTGGAGGAGAAGATTTGCCTGCCCTGAGGAAGAGACTCAGTGTGGCGTGTTCTGGGCACTCTTACAGAGTCATCGGGCATCCCCTTGGCTCTGCTTTTCCTCCTGGTTATCCTGATCATCAGGGCTGGGGACATTTCCCTGTGTGTTGGGACAGTGGCTGGGACTCAGCTGTGCCACTCCAGGTGCTAACAGCTCACTTGGCTGCACAGAAGTACTGGGAAACCAAACCCTGAGCATTTTTGGAGACAGAAGAAGGAACGATGCCGAGCCCATTTGTGATTTTTGGGTCGAAGGGGAAGGCTGACGCTTTGGAATTGAATTGATTTTCTTTTTGAAGGGAAGGGACTTTGCTTAGGTAGAAGGTAAATGCTCAGAACTAAAGAGCCTATGTGAAAGTGTCTGGGGAAAAAGAGCAAGATGGAAATCTTAAAACTCCTCGGGAGTACACGTTTTTGTGCTCCATGAGATGTGCATGAGTTAACATCACAACTGTGAGGATGACACATGTCCTTCTGAACTTCAAATTTCATAACCTTAATGACCAAAAGCATCCTTCTGAATTTTGCAAAACCATGAATCCTGCTGAGTGTTCATAAGGTAATTGGAATATGAGAAGAGAAAAAAATTTCCCTGTCCAGTGGGTGGTGGGCAACCTAGAATGGCCATGGGGCTCTTTGTGGACGTGGTTTAGTGGCGGCCTTGGCAGTGCTGGGGGAATGGTTATGCTCAAGGATCTTAGAAGGCTTTTCCAACCTTAGTGATTCCCTGATTCTGTGATTCTACTGCCATTCTGTCACTTGGTGCAGGCCCTGAAACAAGCAAGGCCATTCTGCTGCTCCTAATCTTTAAGGACCTGTCCAGAGGGAACTGAGGGTTTCATTCAACACAAAGAGCTCCCAGTTTCCCCCTGTGGCACCAGCCCCTAGCAAGAAGCTGCTCACAGTTCTGGGCAAGAGAGTGGGATTTTTGTAAAAGGACAGCTCTTCCCGCTCCCTGGGAGTGCAGGTCCTGGTGTAGATCCTTCCACTGATGGAAACATAACCATCATATTATGTATGCCTTGTTCGATGTTTGCTTTGGCCACACTGAGATTTCAGTCCCTAAAATTCCTGCTGTCTTTCGACAGTGAGTGTGCCCAGCCCCAGTAACTGTCCCACAAGCTTCCCCTCCATCCTGGCCCCAGTGTGGTTGGAAGCAGAGACCCACAGGCTTCAGCTGGAATCACAGAGAGCAGCACAGCATCTTGGAGCAGCCTTCCCCCTGAGAGCCACCCAGCTAATGAGCTGTGACATGGGCAACTCTCCCTGTCTGCAGTAAACCCTGGGCAAGCCGCTGCCAGAGCCAATTCCAGACTCTGGGGTTTGTGGATAACCCTGTCAGCAGGTTGGTTGCTCTGCTTGTTTGGGTTTTGTCACTCCCTGTCCTGACACACGGTGACATTGACGGCAGTGACGCCGTGCCTCGCCGCCCTCGCAGCAGCAAAGAATCTCTTCCTAAAACCTGACCCAAACCTGCCCTCTGCCACCTGGGACAGCTGCTTGGATTTCATGGGAATGAGGAGTTTTGGTGTGTTTGAACAAAAGAAAAGGCATTTCTGGGCGTGGTAGGTGCATTCTGTCTCTGCCTTATCTCAGATCTCTAAGGTCTCTTCCAACCGTAACCATTCCATGGTTCTGAGGTCCCTTTAGCAGGGAAAATTCTGATTTGCAGACAGCACTTAACTCTCTGTGTTTGGAAGATGTGTATATTATACACAGAACTGGCAGGGTTAGCCAACATTTTCCTTAAAAAAAAAAACAGAAACTGGGTTTCAAGTGCAATGAACGTTGAGTGTTTGTTGTTTCCAGGAAAAATGCTGGCATTTTCATCAAAATTGCCACTTAAAATGTCCTTTGTATTGCGAAGGAAGCTGGTTTGGGTTTCTGTGAAGAGTTAGGTATTTATTTATGATATCTTCTAGATCCTGTTTTCTAAACATGGTATTTTCACTAGCTGCAATTGAAGTCCTTTATGGGCTTTTAATCTTTTGTTTCTGCAGAAGTGGTTTTCTTCTCCCAGCTCAGCAAGGTCCCAAAGCTCTTCCTGTAATTCCCTTGTGCAGTTTCCTAGAGTTCATTTTGTACTAGATGTGTTTGAAAGGCCCAGAAATGTATTGAGCCACCTCAGCAGTTAGAACTTCATGGAGTGTCCGTGGTGTACCCGGATATCTCTCACACTCCATTAAATATGTGCAGGGCTCTAAGAGAGTGGCACAAGCGTTTGATACTGATTGGGTTTGCCCCATAAGCTTTTGCCCTGAGGCAAAAGCCCCAAGACCTGCCATTTCCCTGGAAGTGCAGTCAGATCTCCAGGGTAAAATGCCACACATGTGGCTTGGCCTGAAAATCTCACTAAAGGCATCCCCTTCACTGGGGAGGGCTGTTGATTGATTTGATAGCACTGCCCCGCTGTTCAGGGATAGCCAAATTCTCCCTGATGTTGCTCTGGAAGAGCCTCTGCAAAGGCTCTTCTGATGCTTCCCAGAGCAGCCCCAGAGGAAGAACAGAGGGTGAAGGAAAGCTTAGTAGGTATTCAGATAACCCACCCCCAGCCACACTCCCTTGGCTGAGCTTGAGCCTGTCACTTCACTGGAGAAGTTGCTTTTCCTTTTCCAAAAATATGTCCTTGAAAAGCTTTCCAACTTGGGCAGCCAAGAGTAAAGCCACCCAGAGTCACCAGTTGCTTTGGAAAGCTGGCACTGTAGTGGAAAGTGCTGCACTCACCTGTCAAGTCACTCTGGGCAGTAAAAGATGCTCCCTGGAGCTGTTGTTTGTGCGTGGTCCTATGTGCTCGTGTGGGTTTCCTCAGTTACTCTTGCATTACCCTTATGGCTGTTGCTATTAATTACTGAAAAAAGGAAGAGCCTGATTATGTCAGGACAGAGAGGTGAAGGAGAATTCCAAGTTGGACAAAACCCTTCTCCCTTCCCTTGAAGGCAAACTGTAAAGGCTAGGTGGCCTTTCCCAAGCTTCCATGTCTTCCTTACAGCTGTAGCTGAGGAGAACCCTTAAAAAGTGAACACAAGAGAAGACAGAACATGGCTCTCTTGGAAAGAGGGGAATGACGTGAACCATTCATGGCATCTACCTCTAATTTGATGTGACAGCAGAGCATTCTAAGCACTGTCTCAAAAAACCAAGTATAGGTAAAATGTCTGCTTCCATCTCCCCCAACCCGTCCCCTCCAGCTACAGCTGGGATATGCCTACAATTCACCAATGTCTGGCAGAAGGGTCTGTTCTCAAAAGTGTCTAAGACTGCTGGAAATGAACTTCAGGAATGGCTCAAAAAGTGAAAATAACTTTTTTTTCCCTGTTCTTTTAACCGGGGAAGGAAAAAGAGGGGGGGGGTGGGGGGGGGGTGGGGTTTTTGGGGGGGGGGGGGGGGGGGGGGCGGGGCGGGGGGGGGGGGGAGGGGGGGGGGGGGGGGGGGGGGGGGGGGGGGGGGGGGTTGGGGGGGGGGGGTGGTGGGGGGGGGGGGGGGTGGGGGGGTTTGTGGGGGGGCCCCCCCCCCGGGGCGGGGGGGGGGCCCCGCGGGGGGGGGGGGGGGCGGCGGCCCGGGGGGGGGGGGGCGGGGGGGGCGGGGGGGTGGCGCGGGGCGGGGGGGGGGGGCCCGGCGGGCCCGGGGGGCGCCCCCCGGCCGCCCCCCCGCCCCCCCCGCCCGCCCCCCGCCCCCCGCGGGGCCCCGCGGTTGCCCCCCGGCGCGCCCCCCCCCCCCCCCGCCCCCCGCCCGGCCCCGCCGGGGGGCCGGGGGCGGCGCGGCCCCCCCGGGGGCCCCCCCGCCCCCCCGGGGGGGGCCCGGGTGGCCGGGGGGGGGGGCGGGCCGCGCCGGGGGGCCCCGCGGGGCGGGCGGGCGCCCCCGCCCGGGGCCCCGGGCCGGGTGGGCGGGCCCGCCGCCCCCTTGGGCCCCCCCCCCCGCCCGCGCCGGCCCCCCCCCGCGCCCCCCCCCCCCCCCCCCCCCCCGCGCCCCCCGCCCCCCCCCCCCCCCCCCCCCCCCCCGCAGCCCCCCCCCCCCCCGGCCCCCGCCGGGCCCCCCCCCCCCCGCCCCGGGCCGCCGCCCCCCCGCCCCCCAGGGGCCCGGCGGGCCCCCCCCCCCCCCGCCGCGGTCCGGCCCCCCCCCCCCCCCCCCCCCCCTGCCCCCCCTTCCCCCCCCCCCCCCCCCTCCCCGTTTCCTCCGCCCCCCGCACAACGGCGCTTCAGCAGAACCACCACAGGCCAAGGGGCTTGTGGCCTTTTTTTTTGTATATGGCTTGGTTGGGCCACCACCTACCCCACACGCTTTTTTTTCCCCTCTTCCCCATTGGCCTGAAGACACTGTGCACCAAGAGAAAGCTCCTGCACAGCCGGCTATCCAACAAGAGCAATTTAATGTTCCTCTAGTGGGTGAAGGGAAAGGAAGTGCTGGCAGAGGAGAGGTGTTCCCCGCAGGCTCAGGTGGCCCCAGCAGACGCAGCCTCCCGGATCAGTTCTCCACAGCGCCGCGGCAGGACACTCAGCCACGGGCACACAGGAAAGGCCGCGACTTCCAGAGGCGGCGGAGTTGGTCTCGCATCCTCTGGAGTCGGGAGGAGGGAGCGCTCTGTACAGCTAAAAGGATGTACAGAGCTTGAAGCGCCAGGCATGAGATGGCCGGGCTGGTGTCATCCGTCATGTCCTGAAGGGCTGCAGAGAGAGAAACAGAGCCACAGTCAGAGGCTGGATCTGCGGGGAGCTGGGGAGAGCCTCCAGCCTCGTCCATGCCACGCAGCTCCTGCCACAGCCTGGAGGAAGCAGGAGACAAGAAGGACGAGCTGGCAGCTGCTGGCCACGAATGTCCCGCAGGCCCCTGCAAGGTGTCTGTGCTGTGGCCACGCTGCCCTTGGGGCGCGCAGGGAGCGGAGGCGTCGGCGGGCGGGCCAGGGAACGCAGGTGCCAGCGGCAGCCCCGCCGAGAGCCCGCGGGCCTCACTCACCCCTGCAGATGATGCGGAAGTGCGGCTGCTGCCCTGTCAGGTAGCGCCCGGCCATCCCTGGGGAACACAGAGCGCGTCCTGCCTTCAGAGCCACAGCTGCCGCACACGGCCGCTGCCAGCCCTGAGGCCACACGCCCTGCTGGCCCGGCAGGGCTCAGCCCGGGCCCCTGGCGCACGCTGCCGCCCCAGGGCACGGCTGCCAGAGGGCGGCAGCAGCAATGCCCAGGCCAGCGGGGGCTGCACATGCCCGCGCCCGGATCCTGCTGCCGGCACAGCAGGCGGGGCTGGGGCCGAGCTGCGGCGGGGCGGGGCGGGGAGGGAGCCGGGCTCGGGGCTCACCGATGATCCTGACGGCCGCCTCTCGCAGGGGCTCCTGTGCGCTCCGCAGGTACGGCAGGGCCAGGCGCAGGTGCTCGGCCGCTCGGCTCCTGTCCTCTGCCAGCTGCAGAGAGCGGCAGGGCACGGAGGGAAAGGGTTGATGCGGGCCCTGCCCCTGGGCCGGCACTGCTCGCCCTGCCCACAGAGCCCTGAGGCCCGGCCAGCAGCCGCAGGCGCCGGGCTCGGCACGGGGCGGAGGGCCCGGCGAGCCGCGGTGCCGCCCTGCAGCAGAGCCCAGCTGGCTCGGGGCTCCGTCGGCACCGCGCTTGGGGCCAGAGGAGCCTGGATCAGAGCCCGCACGGCCCAGGCAAGGGAGCGGCGTGTGGGGCGCAGGCCGGTGCCCCTGCCTGCGGCACTGGGCAGGGGCCACAGCTGCCAGCCCCGCAGACTGGGCGCCGTGGGCAGGCGGCTTCTCCAGGCATGGGGCTGGGGATTCCAGCCTGTCCTTACCAAGCACTCGGCAAATGTCCACATCTGATCCGTCTTCAGCAGCTGCTTGAGATCCTTCCTCTTCAGGAAGCTTACTGCAGAAAGCAGCGTTTCCCGAGAGGCCTGCAGAGCAGCAGAGAGCCAGAGATGGCACCGCAGCCCAGGGCACAGGACCTGCATCTCTGTGCCAAGGCCAGGAGGAGGCTGGAGCCCGTCAGGTGCCAGGGGCTGGGGAGACAGCTGAGCCCCCTGCCATGGGGACACCCAGGAGGCCTCACCTGTGCCACACGCCCGTTCTCATCGTGGCAGTGGAAGAAGAGAGGCAGCAGGCTCTGGCTCACATGCTTCTTCAGGGGCTTTTCTCCCTTTGCCACTACCAGCGTGATCACGTCTTGGAAGAGGCGAATGGAGAGCAGCTGCACAAGGCTGTTGTCCTGTTGGAAAGGAAGCAAAAGGCCTCCACATCAGCTGCTCCAGGCCCCCCTGTGCCCAGGCCCAAGGCGCCACCCAAGTGCCTGTGGCTGGGGGCACAGAGCCTCACATTGTCAAAGAGGTGCCAGAGCGCCCCAGCCAGCTGCAGGGCGATGGGGCTGGCTATTGCCAGGTCTTTCTGCAGCAGCAGGAGGCTGAGCACAACGAGGCTCATCTCAACGATGTCTTCATCCCTATCCCACAGTAGCTTGCCAAGGCTTTCAGTCAGGCTGTACATGCTTGGATCCTGTGTGCAAAACAAGGCTGGGCAACCCCATGCTCTGCTGCTGCTGCTGCTGCTGCTGCTGCTGCTGCTGCAGGGCTCAGAGGCCGAAGGCCTGTCCCAAAGCACTCAGGCAGCTGAACAGCGACCCTGGAGAGCTGGGAGCAGCTGCCACAGCTGCCAAAGCCCAGCTAAGCCCAAGGGGCTGCTTGCCCCAGCCCCACGCTGCCAGCACAGCTTCAGCTGCTGCCTCCTTCTCACCATCGAGGTGAGCACCACGAGGCCTCGCAGCGCCACGCGACGCAGCTCCCTGGACTGGCTCTGCAGGTGCCTTGTCAAGATCTCCAGGACTTTTTCAGCGCATTCGCTCAAGTCCAGGCAATCCAGGAGCTGAAAGGCACAGAGCAGGCACAGAGGTGCCCAGCTGGCAGGAGCTCAGAAGTGCACAGGCCCGAGCCAAGGCAGCAGCAAAGGGCACAGGCAGCGTCCCAGGCAGCTGCGGCTACGAGAGGGCAGAGGGGTGGGAGGCAGCTCAGCCAGGCAGCGCTGGCCATGGGGCTCACCTCCACCAGGAAGGCCAGGGCGGGCAGTTCCCAGTCTGAAATGCCTTCGCTGAGCAGGTCAAAGAGGCAGGATGCCATGCCGCAACACCAGACGATGGAGACACGGCGCATCTCCCTGGCAGGGAGAAAAAGGCACCATTGCTCCTGGGCCGGGAGGGCAAACCTCTGCCAGGGCTGACTGGCAGAGCTCTGCTCTGCTCCCGAGCACCCCGGGGGCGCTTTGGGAGGCGGCTGTTCCCGGGCACCCTCCTCTGCCGGCCTTTTGCAGTCTGCTCATCCCTCCCTTGGTGACAAGGCCCTGCCGCCCATGACCACGGGCACTGTGTGGGGCGTTGCGGGCACGAAGGAGAGGGGCGGTGGGGAGAACGAGGTCTCACCTGGCCAGCAGACGCACTGCACAGTGGTGGGTGTCGGCACAGAGCAGCGTGTCCCAGGCACGCTTGCGTTCCATGGACAGCACCACGTGCTCATAGCGCATTTGGCAGAGCAGGGCCTTCAGGGTCTGCAGCGCAAAGCTGTGTGCAGAGCAAAGGCCAGGTGACGCTGGGAGCCCCGGCTCCTGCCCTGGGGGCATGGCAGGGATGGGCAGGCTGGGAGGACTGGCATGGAGCACCTGTTGGGGTTGCCGGAGAGGCCGTGTTGCTCCTGGCATCCCTTCCAGAAGGTCTCAACCTCTTCTGGCATGTTCTGCGTGCTGATGTAAGCTTGGAAGAGCAGACGCAGAAAGAGATTGGGGAAATACTCCAGAACGACAGGCGAGCGCCAGGCCAGATTGAAGACTCTCCACAGCGCCAGGGTTGCCTGCAAGAAATAAAAGAGCCAGAGACAAGGCTCAGTGGCAGAGTCATCCACCTGGCAGGGCCCGAGCGTGCAGGGGAGAGGCCAGGGGAGACACGGGGGGAGCAGCCGGCCTGGTGCCCCTGAAGCCTGCCCCTAAGGCAGGATTCAGCGCAGTGTCTGAGGCAGAAGGATGCAGCTGGGGGGAGGACAGAGAGCTGGCTGCTGGAGAGGCGGCCTAGGGGCTGGCAAAGGCCAGCTCCAGAAACTCACAGCCAGGGCAAAGACTCCTGCGTCGTCCCCATCGGAGGTGTAGACGCTGTCCACTGGCCAGGCGCTCAGCACATGGAGGAGTAGCTGCAGCGCCGGCTCCGCAGTCCTGCTCGAGGACATGATGGTTGCCCACATGGTGGCGGCAGCTCTGTGGGGTCAGAGCTCTGTGTCAGGGCTGTCTCGGCCACAGCGCCGTGGCCTGGGCAGCTGCAGGGGCCCGCGCTGGCCCTCAGCCCTGCCTCTGCCCACTGCCCCTGGGCCCCAGCGGCCAGCCAGCCCACGTGGGTACAGGGGCCCCGAGGGGCAGGGAGGGAGCGTGGCACCAGGCTCAGGAGCTGACATGGCAGCACTGGAAAACAGAGGGGCCAGAGGATCCTGGAACTGCCTGCCTGTCTGGCGCTCAGCAGGGACAGGCTCTACAGGGTGACGGGCCGGTGAACTGCAAGCCCTCAAGGCACGTGGGGCTGCCCTACCTGTCACACGATGGGGCCCAGCGCAAGAGGCTGATCAGCACGTCACAGGGGTATTCCTCGGTCAGCTCCAGAAGGGCCTTGTCCAGCCTGTGCCCAGCAGACTCATTGGCCGTCAGCCACTGGTGCATGTACCTCACCATGGCGGGCACCTGCAGAAGGCACGGGGAGACTCGGAGAGCTGCCAGAGCAGCAACTTGCCCTGAGAAATGCTTCCCTTGCAACCGCATTGGGCCGGGCCTCAAAGGCCCAGGGAGCCCGGCAGAGCCGGCTCGAGGCGCCACACCACTGCTGGGGCCATCGAGCCCTTGCCCCAGGCTGCTTACTTGCGTTGCATTGGAGACACCCTTCTCCACAAGCAAATCCAGCATGGCAGCACCGCTCTCGGCATCCAGGAACGGAAGGTTCTCCAAGACGCCCGTGCCCGCACCGGCGGTCTCTTCCTGCCAAAGGCACGTGATGAATTGACAGAGGGTGTGCAGGAGAAGGGCAGCAAGAGAGGGAGAATCCATGGAGCGCTCCAAGCCTGGTGCTGGGCTGAGCAGGGACAGCAGGCCCAGCCCAGGTGGGGATGGCTGCAGGTACCTGCGCCGTTCTGCCCAAGCGGCCACGGGCGGCTTCCTGTTCCTGTGTCCGGTCCTTGGCTGCATCTGGCAAAGAGCGAGCGCAGCCAGAGCTGAGGGGCTGCGGGAGAGGCCGGAGAACACAGCCCAGCCCTGCGCTCCCCAGGCAGGGAGAGCCTCAGGATGCCCCGGGGGATGGAGCGCGGCTGCCAGGTGCTCCAGCCCAGCTTCTCTCCTATCCATGGATATGTCCACAGGGATGGGATGGGATGGGATGGGATGGGATGGGATGGGATGGGATGGGATGGGATGGGATGGGATGGGATGGGGCCAAGCTGGCTACAGGCACCAGCCCTGCGGCCCAGCTGGGACACTCACGCTCCTGCAGCAGCTGGAACTGCTCCAGTTCTTCAGGCTGCTGTGCTGAGGGAGCTCCAGCCTCTTCCTCCTCCACCCAGGCCAGCTTGGGCACGCTGGGGGGTCTCTGCTCCATGTCACTCTTTGCAGTTCGGAGTGCTTGCTGAAGCAGAGAGGCCTCGGAAGAGCTGAAGATGAGCAAGTGCTGCAGTTGTGCCTTGAAGGCACCTGCAACAGAGGAGCCTCGGGAAGGCTAGAGGACAGGAAGTCCTGCAGTCTGTCCTCGAGGGCACCAGCAAGAGAGGTCTCAAAAAGGAAATAGGACTGCAAGTGCCGCAGTCCGTCCTCGAGGGCACCGGCCGCAGGGATGGCAGACGCTTGGGAAATGCTCCACGTCACCGGGTCCCGCAGCCTGGCCTCGAGGTCGCCTGCACAGGGAACGCCTCGGAAAAGCTCCGGGTCAGCAAGGAACGAGTTGGCTGTGGGGGGGCTCCTCACAGCACTGCTCTGTCCCGTCCTGTCCCGTCGCGTGCACCGAGCACTGTGGCGTGGCCGTGGCGCCGCCAGCACCTACGTCACGACGTGTCACAAAGGGTCACCCTTGCACGCTCTGTCCCTTTCCATCCCACGGTGACCACGGTGCACTGTGTCACAGAGAGCCCCAGGACACACCTCCACGTGCCCTGGGGACACCCCCACCCCACCCAAACTGCCCCAGCTTGCAGGCAAGACCTTGCCCCAAGTGTTGAAGACACAGCCCAGCAGGAACTTGAGCAAGGGCCCAAACAAGAAGCAGCTGCTCCTCTGCTCTGCCTGCTCAGGGCAGCAGAACGAGCTCCCACGGCTGCCAATGCAGCAGAGCAGGAAGGGCACCGGGGCCTTCCACAGGCCCTGCCACGGCCTCTTTGGGACCAGTCCCGGTGCTGGGTGGCCGGCACACGGGCAGGGGCGTGACACAGACACGGGACGTGTGGCCCAGAGCACCAATGCTGCTCTGTGCCCTGGGGAGCGCTGGCAGCAGCAGCTGTGGAAGAGTCCCTGCCAAAGGAGATTTGCCATCCCCAAGGCCTGCCAATGCTGGTGCCTGTCTCCTGCCACAGAGACCTGTGGCCCCGGGGGACATCTCTGCCAGAGCACAGCCAAAGCCAACGTGCCCTGGCGTCTATGCCATCTTTTCTGCCAACAGGTGGCTGTTGGCAGGAGCACCTGGAGCAATTGGTGGCCACACTCGCTATCCATCAGAAGGCAGAAGCTGTTGTCCCTTCCTGGAATGATTTTTGCTCGGAAGTGATTATCTGCAGCACAAAACCACCATCCACTATT
Source organism: Camarhynchus parvulus (assembly GCF_901933205.1). Lineage (NCBI taxonomy): Eukaryota > Metazoa > Chordata > Aves > Passeriformes > Thraupidae > Camarhynchus > Camarhynchus parvulus. Next base: position 15,982 of record NW_022148405.1, read on the forward strand.
GACTTTGACAAGACAATTCCATTCTTGCAGAGATACTGTCAAGTTGCCTTGTGTGCTTCTGGCTGTTTTTCTTGCTCTCTGGATTAAAACATCAGCCCAGTGTCTGATGGCCAATGCTGCGGGTGCTGCCCGTCTGGCTGTGGCCAGCAGCTCGTGTCCAAACACAAGCGGGTGCCTTCTGGGCAAGGGAATGGACTGGCACGAGCAGCCATTTTCCCTGGTGAACCTTGGAGGAACCTGGTGTCCTGGTTTAGAGCAAATTTGGGAGAGAATCCCCAAAGGGGCTCCTCTAGGAAAGCAGATTCAATCGGCCCCTCCCGCCAACCGGTCCGGGAGAAACTACCTCCTTGGAGAAAAGTGGAAAAAACCTGTTTATTAAACAATAAAACCTAAACAATATTAAACAATAAAACCCCTTGCCGCTTCAAAAGGGATGACAAACTGAGAAAGTCCCTCCCCGGGTTGCAGCTCAGCTCACTCAGTCTCTGATCAGTCCCTCCGGTGCTGGAAATGTCTCAGGCCAGGCCCGGCCCGGTGGGCCACAGGTGGAGCTGCCGGTGCTCCCCTGGGTGTTCAGTCCAGAGCAGGTTTCAAGAGGTCCAAAGAAAAGGGGAAAAAAGGAAATAAAACCCACAGTCCAGGGAACTTCTTTGCCTCAGCTAGCTAAAACTAACTAAAAGCAAAGGAGAGCTCTGTCCCGCTGTCTGTCCATCCGCAGACAGCACAGTCCAGGAGCAGGAATGTGGAGGAGTGAGTGCAGTGTCTGAAAAAACTGCGCGCTTCTTCTCTCCCCCCTTCACTCTCTGCAACAAGGCTTAAAGGTGCAAAACTTATTATTCAGCATAAACAGAACAAGGCGACTGGGGATAAAAGCATCATATAGTCAACCCAGGGCATTCCACCCCTTATCCCCATATCGTCTGCTTACTACTAAAACTAATATAAATTCTAACTCTACAAACACATACATTATACATCCAATATACAGCTATACACAGACAATGGTAATAACATTCAGCAAACAGTGATATTTACACACAGGTCTCACCCAACAATCAGATCTCCCTGAGGATACACATCGTGTTCTTCCATCTTTTTGCATTATCCACCATGTGCAACCTGGTCCCTGAGCAAAAACAACCCCACAAATGGGTTTGTCTGTATTCGAGGCAGAATTAATCCAAACTGTCTTCCCTAACAAACCTCTGACATGCACCACTGGGACTTTGTCTCCATCTACTCTGTGCAAAGGCTCAGATTGGGCAGGGCCCACTCGGTTAGTAGAGCCTCGGCTGTTAACTAACCAGGTGGCTTTTGCCAGATGCTGCTCCCAGTTTTTGAAAGATTCCCCAGCTCATGCTTTCAATGTGGTTTTTAACAGTCCGTTGTAGCTCTCCACTTTGCCTGCAGCTGGTGCATGGTAGGGGATATGGTACACCCACTCCATGCCATGTTCCCTAGCCCAGGTGTTGATAAGGCTGTTCTTGAAATGAGTCCCATTGTCTGACTCAATCCTCTCAGGGGTACCATGTCTCCACAGGACTTGCTTTTCCAGGCCCAGGATGGTGTTCTGGGCAGTGGCGTGAGGCACAGGGTAGGTTTCCAACCATCCAGTGGTGGCTTCCACCATTGTGAGCACGTAGCGCTTGCCCTGGCGTGTCTGGGGCAGTGGGATGTAGTCAATCTGCCAGGCCTCCCCATACTTGTACTTGGACCACCGCCCACCATACCACAGGGGCTTCACCCGCTGGGCCTGCTTGATGGCAGCACACGTCTCACAGTCATGGATAACCTGAGAAATACTGTCCATGGTTAAATCCACCCCTGGGTCTCGTGCCCACTTACAGGTGGCATCTCTGCCCTGATGGCCTGAGGCATCATGGGCCCATCGAGCTAGGAATAACTCTCGTTCATGTTGCCAATCTGTGTCTATCTTTGACACCTCTATCTTTGCAGCCTGGTCTACCTGCTCATTGTTTTGGTGTTCCTCATTAGCCCGACTCTTGGGGACAGGGGCATCTACATGGCAGACTTTCACAGGTAGCTTCTCTACCCTGGTAGCAATGTCTTTCCACTCATCAGCAGCCCAAATTGGTTTTCCTCTACGCTGCCAGTTAGCCTCTTTCCACCTCTCCAGCCATCCCCACAGAGAACTGGCTACCATCCATGAATCAGTGTAAAGGTAGAGCTTTTGGCCACTTCTCTCTCTCAGCAATGTCCAGGGCCAGTTGAACAGCTTTGAGTTCAGCAAGTTGGCTTGATCCACCTTCTCCTTCAGTGGCCTCTGCGACCTGTCCTGTGGGGCTCCATACGGCTGCTTTCCACTTTGGTTTCATTCCCACAATGCGGCAAGAACCATCAGTAAAAAGAGCGTATCGTGGATCTTCTGCTGGCAGTTGGTTGTATGGTGGAGCTTCTTCAGCCCGTGTCACTTCTTGTTCCCCTTCATCAGCGAGACCAAAGTTTTCACCTTCCGGCCAGTTTGTAATTATTTCCAGAATCCCAGGGCCATTCAGGTTTCCAGTACGGGCGCGCTGTGTGATAACAGCAATCCATTTGCTCCATGTGGTGCTGGTGGCACGGTGCGTAGAGGGAACCTTTGCTTTGAACATCCACCCCAGCACTGGCAGTCGGGCTGCCAGGAGGAGTTGTGCTTCAGTGCCTATTACCTCTGAGGCAGCCTGGACTCCTTCATAGGCAGCCAAGATTTCCTTCTCTGTGGGAGTGGAGTTGGCTTTGGACCCTCTGTAGCTTTGGCTCCAGAATCCCAGTGGTCGGCCTCGAGTCTCCCCAGGCAGCTTCTGCCAAAGGCTCCAGGACAAGCCATTGTACCCAGCTGCAGAGTAGAGCACGTTCTTCACCTCTGCTCCTGTCCTGACTGGGCCAAGGGCTACTGCATGAGCGATCTCCTGCTTGATCTGGGCAAAGGCTTGTTGCTGTTCAGGGCCCCAGTGGAAATCAATATTTTTTGCGGATGAACAGGGAGAAAGGGCTCACAATCTGGATTTCCTCTGAATGTGCATTCTCTAAAATCCTGTGGTGCCTAGGAAAGCTGGTGTTCCCTTCTTACTGGTTGGTGGAGTCATCACGGTGATCTTGTTGATGACCTCAGTGGGAATCTGATGCCGTCCATCTTGCCCCTTTACTCCCAGGCACTGGATCTCTCGGGCAGGTCCCTTGACTTTGTTCTTCCTGATGGTGAAGTCAGCTTCCAGGGGAATCTGGATGATCCTCTCTCCTTTCTCAAATACTTCCATTGCTGTGTTCCCCCACACAATGATGTCATCCATGTACTGCAGGTGTTCTGGAGCCTCACCCTTTTCCAGTGCAGCCTGGATCAGTCCATGGCAGATGGTGGGGCTGTGCTTCCAGCCCTGGGGCAGTCGGTTCCAGGTGTACTGCACGCCCCTCCAGGTGAAAGCAAACTGAGGCCTGCATTCTGCTGCCAGAGGAATGGAGAGAAACGCGTTAGCAATGTCAGCAGTGCCGTACCACTTTGCTGCCTTGGACTCCAGCTCGTCCTGGAGTTCCAGCATGTCCGGCCCAGCAGCGCTCAGCGGTGGAGTCGCTTCATTCAAGGCACGACAGTCCACAGTCAATCTCCATTCTCTGTCAGAATTGTGCACAGGCCAGATGGGGCTGTTGAAGGGTGAGTGGGTTTTGTTGACCAGCCCTTGGCTTTCCAGCTCACGGATCATTTTGTGCATTGGGATCACAGCACCTCAGTTTGTTTGATACTGCCGGTGTTGCACCGTGGAGGTGGCAATCGGCACTCGTTGCTCTGCCACCTTCAGGAGTCCTACTGCAGATGGGTTTTCTGATAGTCCAGGCATTGGATCCCTTGTTCTATGGTCTTCTACTGAGTTTGCTGCATATAGAGATCATCTGCACACAGGTATCTTTGTGCTACACTTTCCAGGACCCATGCCCAGAGGCTGTGAGGGTTAGCCCCCCTCATAATTCCTTGGTCGATGACAGGATCATGTGCAGGAATCCCAAATGCCTCGCTTCAGTGCCATCCAAAACTGTAGCCTTGCGTGCAGCATCCAAAGATGGACTAACCAACTAATTATGGATTCATCAGGTCTTCAAGTGTAATCCTTTCTTAGGCCATGAAGGTCCTTTAGGGAATAGAACTCAATAGTGGCTTCTGATGTTGTGTCAGTTGCTTTAACTTTGGCTTTTTTATCAGTAATTGGTGTTGAAGGTCCTTCCCCTGGGTCATCATCGTCAGTCACTGGCCAATTGGTTTTGCTTATGTGCTTCTTTCCTGCGGTGATTGCCAGTGGCTTAGGTTCACTGTCTGGTTTAGCTACAACCTGAGTAGCTGGGGTGTTGGCTGTAGCCTGACTGGGATAGCTGATTTATCTCCCTGCGCCCCTGCCTCTGTCTGCCGCCCTACAGTATCTAACAGTGTGCGATAAGCATAGGCCAGGGTCCAGCTTATTGCAATTAGCTTTTTCTCTTTAGAGTCATCATGGCACTTCTCTTTCAGGTATTTTCCCACCTCAGCTGGGTTCTGAATTTGTTCACGTGGAAAATCTCAGTCTACAGGGTCAGAAAATTCCTTCAGGGTTTGGCCTATATTTTTGCATTCTCCACACCACTCAGGATTTTCCAAGCCTGGGTCTACTTCTGGGTCAGGGGTCTCATCAGCTCTTCTGGACATCTCAGCCCTCATTCGAGAGACGCTTCAGCCATATAGACCATATAGAGGAAGCTTACTAGATTAAATACCAGAGAGATGGTCTCTTTAACATTCAGGGGAAACTGAACATTCTCAAAAGGTGACATAACAGCTTCAAAGGAGAAGAAGGAAAGGAAAAGCTGGAAAGCCTCATTCCCTGCTTCTCCTCTAACAAATCAGGTGCAATTACTAATAAATTCCCAAAACATATTACTGGAACTGGGACGCAGGGTAGGACGAAGAAACCATAAACCATACATATCATAAACAGACTCCAGTATCTTTGTAAACATCCTATAAATCATTATCACCAAGCCCAGCACAATAGCTATTCTAATTTGTGCTTCTCTACTGTAAAAACTATGTATTAGGGACAATAATCTTAGTGACCAGAAAGGTATTGAAACCTCAAAAAGGTCTAGAGACTAGAACCACATGAAGGCCTCCACCCCAAGAAACATTACAAATTCAAGCAACATGGCTACTGACTGCTTTAACCCACTACAGAGCAAGCACAACTAACATACAATTAATAAAGGTTTTTTTCACTTTCTCGGGCCACGCACTGGGTGCCACTAAATGTATTTGTCCTGGTTCAGGGCAAATTTGGGAGAGAACCCCCAAAGGGGCTCCTCTAGAAAAGCAGATTCATTTGGCCCCTCCCTCAACTGGTTTGGGAGAAAATACTTTTTTATAGAAAAGTGGAAAAAACTGTTTATGAAACAATAAAACCTAAACAACATTAACAATAAAACCTCTTCCTGCTCCAAAAGAGATGACAAACTCAGAAAAGTCCCCTCCCCAGGTTGCAGTTCAGCTCACTCAGTCTCTGATCAGTCCCTCCAGCACTGGAAATGTCTCAGGCCAGGCCCGGCCCGGTGGGCCACAGGTGGAGCTGCCGGTGCTCCCCTGGGTGTTCAGTCCAGACCAAGTTTAAACAGGGCCAGAGAAAAGGGGGGGGAAAATAAGCACAGCCCAGGGAACTTCTTTGCCTCAGCTAGCTAAAACTAACTAAAAGCAAAGGAGAGCTCTGTCCTGCTGTCTGTCCATCCGCAGACAGCACAGTCCAGGAGCAGGAATGTGGAGGAGTGAGTGCAGTGTCTGAAAAAACTGCGCGCTTCTTCTCTCCCCCCTTCACTCTCTGCAACAAGGCTTAAAGGTGCAAAACTTATTATTCAGCATAAACAGAACAAGATGATTGGGGATAAAAGCATCATATAGTCAGCCTAGGACAGTTCCGCTCCTGGCACTGGCAGCCACACTGAGCTTGGCCCCCTCCCAGGGGTCTCTCTTGGCTGGTGCCCACAGGCGCTGCCAGTGCAGGACTTCTATTGCAGCGCCGGTGGGCGAGGGGCAGAGGTTTCGCTGCCAGGACTGTGGATCTGAGCCCTCCCCTGGCAGGGCTGCCCACCTGCCTGCCAACAGTGGCGTCCCCTGGGCGCCAGCCTCACCCACCCACCCTCAGGCCCAGTTGCACAGGCTGCTGCAACCCGGGCTCGGCAGCAAGTATCAGCTGGCTCGTTCTGGCCACGTGGAGTGGCGGCGGGACAGCTGTGTGTTTTCCATGGGGGTGCGAGGGGAGACGGACTGTCCTGAAGACTGATTTTGCCATAACACAGAGTAAAGTGAAGGGACCTGCCCAGGAAATTCAGTTTCTATAAGTAAAATAGCAAGATGGACATTGTCAGATTCCAGTGGATGTGGTTAACAAAATAGCAGCCATGTCTCCACTGATCAACAGGAGGGAAACACAGGCTTTCCTGGCACCGTGGTATTTTGGAGAATGCATATTCCATGTTACAGTCAGATTGTAAACCCTCTCTATCATGTGACATGGAAGAAGATTGATTTCAAGTGGGATTCTTCACAGCAACAAGCTTTTGAACAAATTAGAGGAGATTGTTCCTACAGTAACCGTTGTACCAGTCAGGACAGGACAAAGTGTGGAAAACAGGCTCCACACTGTAGTCAGGGAGAATGGTCCATCCTGGAGCGTCTGGCAGAAGGTACCTGGGAAAGTTCGAGGATCACCCTATGGCTCTTGCATCTGGGATACAAAGGATCTGAGTCCAGCTATATCTCTACACTACACTGCAGTTACTGGCAGCTTATGAGGAGGTTCCATCTGTTTCAGAAGTGATTGGCACCAAAGCACAGCTTTCACTGGCACCCGACTGCCAGTGCTGGGCTGGATGTTCAAAGGGAAAAACATCTTGGAAGTCATTACGAACTGGCCCTGAGGCAAAAATTTCATATTATCATCAGAAGGGGAAGTGGGGAAGGTAGCATGTGCTAAGGATGCCCTGACTACCAGAAAATGAAGTGTCACTCTTTCTTTACTGATGGTTCCTGCCATGTTGTAGGGATGGATCAAAAATGGAAAGCTGCCGTATGGAGTCCTACACGACATCTTGTGGAAGCCGCTGAAGGACAAGGTGGATCCAGTCAGGTTACAGAGCTTAAAGCCTAAAGCCATCTAGCTGGCTTTGGATATGGCTGAATGAGAGGAGTGGCCAACACTCTGCCTCAGCACTGACTCATGAATGGTGGCAAATGCTCTGTGGGGGTGCCTGGAACGATGGAAAAAGGACAATTGGCAACACAATGGAAACGCATCAGGGCTGCTGGACTGGGGCAAGTCATCGCTGCTAGGGGAGAAGCTGGTTGTGAAAGTCCCTCCTGTGGATGCTCACGTACCCAAGAGTCAGGCACTGAAGAGCATCACAACAATGGACAGGGAGATGGGGCTGCCAGGATTAAAGTGTCTCAGGCAAGTCTGGCCTGGCCACACAAGTGTGAGTTATTTCTGGCTCAGTGGACCCATGATGCCTTAAGTAACCAGAGTTTCACGGGCAGATCAGAGGCTGCCCAGGCATGGTAAAGACCTTTCTGTCCTGGCTCATTTCATGTGGGAGCAATCCTTGGATGGATCCAAAATTTGAGCTTGGCACCAAATTTAGGAGGTTGGGCTCAGAAAGTAAATGAAAGCACATTTCCTTGGAAGGAGAAACACC
>NW_022148406.1:0-23665 GCF_901933205.1 Camarhynchus parvulus
AGTGCCAGCGGAGTCACAATCTGCCATCGGGGACGGGGCTGAGGCGGAGGTTTTTGTTTCCAGAGGGAAAGGCTCGTTGTTTTGTTTGGGGCCATAAGTCCGACTGGCCAGCTGGCTCCTGAAAAATCGGCGATACGCCCAGGATGCCTCCCAGAACTGCTGGCACCAGTGCCAACTCGGGCTGGTTTGATAGTGCCAACGGAGTCCACAATCTGCCATCAAGGACAGGGGCTGCTCAGTTTTATTTTCCCCAGGAAAGGCCCATTGTTTATGTTTGACCACACCCGCCATCAAGGACCGGGCTGGTGACTTTTGTTTCAGAGGGAAAGGCCCGTTGTTTATGTTTGGGGCCATAGGCCCGAGTGGCCGGCTGGCTCCTGAAAATCGGCGCGATACGCAGGATGCCTCCCAGACCCAAGCTGGCACCAGTGCCAACTCGGGCTGGTTTGATAGTGCCAACGGAGTCCCACCAATCTGCCATCAAGGACCGGGCTGGTGAGTTTTGTTTCAGAGGGAAAGGCCCGTTGTTTATGTTTTAGGGCCATAGGCCCGGAGTGGCCGGCTGGCTCCTGAAAATCGGCGATACGCAGGATGCCTCCCAGACCCAAGCTGGCACCAGTGCCAACTCGGGCTGGTTTGATAGTGCCAACGGAGTCCCACAATCTGCCATCAAGGACCGGGCTGGTGAGTTTTGTTTCAGAGGGAAAGGCCCGTTGTTTATGTTTGGGGCCATAGGTCCGGAGTGGCCGGGCTGGCTCCTGAAAATCGGGCGATGGCATATCGCAGGATGCCTCCCAGACCCAAGCTGGCACCAGTGCCAACTCGGGCTGGTTTGATAGTGCCAACGGAGTCCCACAATCTGCCATCAAGGACCGGGGCTGGTGAGTTTTGTTTCAGAGGGAAAGGCCCGCTGTTTATGTTTGGGGCCATAGGCCCGAGTGGCCGGGCTGGCTCCTGAAAATCGGCGATACGCAGGGATGCCTCCCAGACCCAAGCTGGCACCAGTGCCAACTCGGGCTGGTTTGATAGTGCCAACGGAGTCCCACAATCTGCCATCAAGGACCGGGGCTGGTGAGTTTTGTTTCAGAGGGAAAGGCCCGTTGTTTATGTTTGGGGCCATAGGCCCGGAGTGGCCGGCTGGCTCCCTGAAAATCGGCGATACGCAGGATGCCTCCCCAGACCCAAGCTGGCACCAGTGCCAACTCGGGCTGGTTTGATAGTGCCAACGGAGTCCCACAATCTGCCATCAAGGACCGGGGCTGGTGAGTTTTGTTTCAGAGGGAAAGGCCCGTTGTTTATGTTTGGGGCCATAGGCCCGAGTGGCCGGGTTGGCTCCTGAAAATCCGCTGATACGCAGGATGCCTCCCAGACCCAAGCTGGCACCAGTGCCAACTCGGGCTGGTTTGATAGTGCCAACGGAGTCCCACAATCTGCCATCAAGGACCGGGGCTGGTGAGTTTTGTTTTTCAGAGGGAAAGGCCCGTTGTTTATGTTTAGGGGGCCATAGGCCCGAGTGGCCGGGTTGGCTCCTGAAAAATCGGGCGATACGCAGGATGCCTCCCAGACCCAAGCTGGCACCAGTGCCAACTCGGGCTGGTTTGATAGTGCCAACGGAGTCCCACAATCTGCCATCAAGGACCGGGGCTGGTGAGTTTTGTTTTCAGAGGAAAGGCCCGTTGTTTATGTTTTAGGGCCATAGGCCCGAGTGGCCGGGTTGGCTCCTGAAAAATCAGCGATACGCAGGATGCCTCCCAGACCCAAGCTGGCACCAGTGCCAACTCGGGCTGGTTTGATAGTGCCAACGGAGTCCCACAATCTGCCATCAAGGACCGGGGCTGGTGAGTTTTTGTTTCAGAGGGAAAGGCCTTTTGTTTATGTTTGGGGCCATAGGCCCGGAGTGGCCGGCTGGCTCCTGAAAATCCACGATACGCAGGATGCCTCCCAGACCCAAGCTGGCACCAGTGCCAACTCGGGCTGGTTTGATAGTGCCAACGGAGTCCCACAATCTGCCATCAAGGACAGGGTCTGGTGAGTTTTATTTTCCCAGGAAAGGCCCGCTGTTTATGTTTGGGGCCATAGGCCCGAGAGGCCGGCGGCTCCTGAAAATCGGGCGATACGCAGGATGCCTCCCAGACCCAAGCTGGCACCAGTGCCAACTCAGGCTGGTTTGATAGTGCCAACGGAGTCCCACAACCTGCCATCAAGGACCGGGGCTGGTGAGTTTTGTTTCAGAGGAAAGGCCCGTTGTTTATGTTTGGGGCCATGGGCCCGGAGTGGCCGGCTGGCTCCTGAAAATCGGGCGATACGCGCAGGATGCCTCCCAGACCCAAGCTGGCACCAGTGCCAACTCGGGCTGGTTTGATAGTGCCAACGGAGTCCCACAATCTGCCATCAAGGACCGGGGCTGGTGAATTTTGTTTCAGAGGGAAGGCCCGTTGTTTATGTTTGGGGGCCATAGGCCCGAGGGCCGGGCTGGCTCCTGAAAATCGGGCGATACGCAGGATGCCTCCCAGACCCAAGCTGGCACCAGTGCCAACTCGGGCTGGTTTGATAGTGCCAACGGAGTCCCACAATCTGCCATCAAGGACCGGGCTGGTGACTTTTGTTTCAGAGGAAAGGCCCATTGTTTATGTTTGGGGCCATAGGTCCGGAGTGGCCGGCTGGCTCCTGAAAATCGGGCGATACGCAGGATGCCTCCCAGACCCAAGCTGGCACCAGTGCCAACTCGGGCTGGTTTGATAGTGCCAACGGAGTCCCACAATCTGCCATCAAGGACCGGGGCTGGTGAGTTTTGTTTCAGAGGGAAAGGCCCGTTGTTTATGTTTGGGGGGCATAGGCCCGGAGTGGCCGGCTGGCTCCTGAAAATCCGCGATACGCTGGATGCCTCCCAGACCCAAGCTGGCACCAGTGCCAACTCGGGCTGGTTTGATAGTGCCAACGGAGTCCCACAATCTGCCATCAAGGACCGGGGCTGGTGAGTTTTGTTTCAGAGGGAAAGGCCCGTTGTTTATGTTTGGGGCCATAGGCCCGGAGTGGCCGGGCTGGCTCCTGAAAATCGGGCATACGCAGGATGCCTCCCAGACCCAAACTGGCACCAGTGCCAACTCAGGCTGGTTTGATAGTGCCAACGGAGTCCCACAATCTGCCATCAAGGACCGGGGCTGGTGAGTTTTGTTTCAGAGGGAAAGGCCCGTTGTTTATGTTTGGGGGCCATAGGCCCGGAGTGGCCGGGCTGGCTCCTGAAAATCCGGCGATACGCAGGATGCCTCCCAGACCCAAGCTGGCACCAGTGCCAACTCGGGCTGGTTTGATAGTGCCAACGGAGTCCCACAATCTGCCATCAAGGACCGGGGCTGGTGAGTTTTGTTTCAGAGGGAAAGGCCCGTTGTTTATGTTTGTTTGGGGGGCCTCTGGCCTGCGGCTCCTGAAAAATCGGCGCGATACGCAGGATGCCTCCCAGACCTGCTGGCACCAGTGCCAACTCAGGCTGGTTTGATAGTGCCAACGGAGTCCCACAATCTGCCATCATGAACCAGGGCTGGTGAGTTTTGTTTCAGAGGGAAAGGCCCGTTGTTTATGTTTGGGGGCCATAGGCCGGAGTGGCCGGGCTGGCTCCTGAAAAATCCGCGACACGCAGGATGCCTTCCCAGACCCAAGCTGGCACCAGTGCCAACTCGGCTGGTTTGATAGGTGCCAACGGAGTCCCCGCCAATCTACCATCAAGGACAGGGCTGTTCAGGCCTATTTTCCCAGGAAAGGCCCGCTGTTTAAGTTTGGGCCTCTGGCCTGGGCGGCTCCTGAAAAAATCGGCGCTACGCGTTGCCCCAGACCCAAGCTGGCACCAGTGCCAACTCGGCTGGCTTGATAGTGCCAACGGAGTCCCAAATAAATCGCCATCAAGAACCAGGGCTAGGTGAGTTTGTTTCAGAGGGAAACGCGAGCGGAAAAGTTTTGTAAAAATATGAGGCCCCGGAGTGGCCGGGCTGGATCCCAGCAACCGATACGCAGGGATGCCTCGACCCAAGTTGGCAATCTTCAGCGCCAGCTCGGCTGGTTTGATAGTGCCGCCAACGGAGTCCCGCCACCCGCCATCAAGGACCGGGCTGGTGAGTTTGCTTCGCGAGGAAAGGCCCGCTGTTTGCGTTTAGGGCCAATAGCCTGAGTGGGCAGGCTGGATCCTGAAAAATCGGGCGACACGCGGATGCCTCCCCAGACCCAAGCTGGCACCAGCCAACTCGGGCTGGTTAGATAGTGCCAGCAGAAAGTCCCACAACCTGCCATCAAGGACGGGCTGGTCAGTTTTTATTTTTCCAGGAAAGTGCCCGTTGTTTTATGTTTGGGGCCATAGGCCGGAGTGGCCGGCTGGCTCCTGAAAATCACCGGCGACACGCAGGATGCCTCCCCTCCATTGCTGGCACCAGTGCCAACTCGGGCTGGTTTGATAGTGCCAACGGAGTCCCACAATCTGCCATCAAGGGCCAGGCCTGTTCAGTTTTATTTCCCCAGGAAAGGCGTTGTTTTTATGTTTGGGGACCATAGGCTCAGGTTGCAGGCTGGCACCTGAAAATGTACTTCAGGGATGCCCCTCCCAGTCCCAAAGCTGGCACCAGTGCCAACTCGGGCTGGTTTGATAGTGCCAACGGAGTCCCACAATCTGCCATCAGGGACCGGGGCTTGTCAGTTTTGTTTCCCAGGAAAGGCCCGTTGTTTATGTTTGGGGCCAAAAGGCCCCGAGTCGTCGGCTGGCTCCTGAAAAATCCGCGACACGCAGGATGCCTCCCAGAACCAAGCTGTCCCCAGTGCCAACTCGGGCTGGTTTGATAGGGTGCCAACGGAGTCCCAATAATCTGCCATCAGGACGGGCCTGGTGTCTTTTTGTTTCAGAGGGAAAGGCCCGTTGTTTATGTTTGGGGACCATAGGCCGGAGGTGGCAGTCTGGCTCCTGAAAATCGGCGATCACGCAGGATGCCTCCCCTAGACCCAAGTTGGCACCAGTGCCAACTCAGCTGGTTTGATAGTGCCAACAGAGTCCCACAATCTGCCATCAAGGACCAGGGCTGGTGAGTTTTGATTCATAGGGAAAAGGCCTTTGTTTGTGTTTGGGGCCATAGGTCCGGAGCGCCGGCTGGCTCCTGAAAATCCGGGCGATGGGATGCCTCCCAGACCCCAAAAGCTGGAACCAGTGCCAGCTCGGGCTGGTTGACAGTGCCAAAGAGGTCACAATCTGCCATCAGGACCGGGGCTGGGTGAGATTTATTTTCCAGGAAAGGCCGTTCTTTGGTTTGGGGGCCATGGGCCACGGAGTTGCGGCTGGCTCCTGAAAATCAGCGATCACATGGGATGCGCCTCCCCAGACAAGCTGGCACCAGTGCCAACTCGGGCTGGTTTGATGAATGCCAGCGAGTCCCACAATCTGCATCAAGGACCGGGCCTGCTCAGATTTGTTTCCCAGGAAAGGCCCGTTGTTTATGTTTCAGGGGCCATAGGCTGGAGTGGCGGCTGGCTCCTGAAAATGTGATACACAGGATGCCTCCCAGACCCAAGCGCTCCAGTGCCAGCTCAGGCTGGTTTGATAGGGCCAGCGAGGTCCCACAATCTGCCATCAGAGTAGGATGGTGTCTTTTTGTTTCAGTGGGGAAGGCCGTTGTTTTATGTTTGGGGCCATAGGCCGGGTAACCCGGCTGGCTCCTGAAAATGGCCCCGTCACGCAGGATGCCTCCCAGACCCAAGCTGGCACCAGTGCCAGCTCCCGGGCTGGTTTGATGATGCCCATGGGTCCCACAATCTGCCATCAAGAACCAGGGGCTGGTGAGTTTTGTTTCAGGGAGAAAGGCCGTTGTTTTGTTTTACACAGGGACCGCGACGCCGCAGTGGCGGCGGCTCCTGAAAATCCAGCGATCGCCAGGATGCCTCCCAGACCCAAGCTGGCACCACTGCCAACTCAGAACTGGTTGATAGTGCCAGCAGGTCACAATCTGCCATCAAGGACCGGGCCTGGTCAGTATTGTTTTCCCAAGGAAAGGCCCGTTGTTTATGTTTGGGGCCATAGGCCGGAGTGGCGGCTGGCTCCTGAAAATCAGCGATCGCGGGATGCCTCCCAGACCCAAGCTGGCACCAGTGCCAGCTGGGGCTGGTTTGATAGTGCCAGCAGGTCCCACAATCTGCCATCAGGACCGGGGATGGTGAGTTTTGTTTCAGAAGGCCCGTTGTTTATGTTTCGACCCAATAGCCTGGGAGTGGCAGGCTGGATCCTGAAAAATGGCGTCATGGGATGCCTCCCAGACCCAAGCTGGCACCACTGCCAACTCCGGGCTGGTTAGATAGTGCCAACAGGTCCCACAATCTGCCATCAAGGACCGGGGCTGGTCAGTTTTATTTTCCCAGGAAGGCACGTTGTTTTATGTTTGGGGCCATAGGCCGGAGTTACCCGACTGGCTCCTGAAAATGGCGTCATGGGATGCCTCCCAGCAGACCCAAGCTGGCACCAGTGCCAACTCGGGCTGGTTTGATAGTGCCAACGGAGTCCCACAATCTGCCATCAAGGGCCAGGCCCTGGTGCCTTTGTTTCAGAGGAAAGGCCCGTTGTTGTTTATGTTTGGGGCCATAGGCCCGGTGTGGCCGGCTGGCTCCTGAAAATCGGCGATCACGCAGGATGCCTCCCAGACCCAAGCTGGCACCAGTGCCAACTTCGGGCTGGTTTGATAGTGCCAACGGAGTCCCACAATCTGCCATCAAGGACCGGGGCTGGTGAGTTTTTTTTCAGAGGGAAAGGCCCGTTGTTTATGTTTGGGGGCCATAGGCCCGAGTGGCCGGCTGGCTCCTGAAAATCAGCGATCGCGGGATGCCTCCCAGACCCAAGCTGGCACCAGTGCCAACTTCGGGCTGGTTTGATAGTGCCAACGGAGTCCCACAATCTGCCATCAAGGACCGGGCTGGTGAGTTTTGTTTCAGAGGGAAAGGCCCGTTGTTTATGTTTGGGGGCCATAGGCCGGGAGTGGCGGCTGGCTCCTGAAAATCGGCGATACGCGGGATGCCTCCCAGACCCAAGCTGGCACCAGTGCCAACTTCGGGCTGGTTTGATAGTGCCAACGGAGTCCCACAATCTGCCATCAAGGACCGGGGCTGGTGAGTTTTGTTTCAGAGGGAAAGGCCCGTTGTTTATGTTTGGGGGCCATAGGCCCGGTGGCCGGGCTGGCTCCTGAAAATCGGCGATCGCGGGATGCCTCCCAGACCCAAGCTGGCACCAGTGCCAACTTCGGGCTGGTTTGATAGTGCCCAGCGGAGTCCCACAATCTGCCATCAAGGACCGGGGCTGGTGAGTTTTGTTTCAGAGGGAAAGGCCCGTTGTTTATGTTTGGGGGCCATAGGCCCGAGTGGCCCGCTGGCTCCTGAAAATCCGCGATCGCGCGGGATGCCTCCCAGACCCAAGCTGGCACCAGTGCCAACTTCGGGCTGGTTTGATAGTGCCAACGGAGTCCCACAATCTGCCATCAAGGACCGGGGCTGGTGAGTTTTTGTTTCAGAGGAAAGGCCCGTTGTTTATGTTTGGGGCCATAGGCCCCAGAGTGGCGGCTGGCTCCTGAAAATCCGCGATACGCAGGATGCCTCCCAGACCCAAGCTGGCACCAGTGCCAACTTCGGGCTGGTTTGATAGTGCCAGCAGAGTCCCACAATCTGCCATCAAGGACCGGGGCTGGTGAGTTTTTGTTTCAGAGGGAAAGGCCCGTTGTTTATGTTTGGGGGCCATAGGCCGGAGTGGCCGGCTGGCTCCTGAAAATCCAGCGATCGCCAGGATGCCTCCCAGACCCAAGCTGGCACCAGTGCCAACTTCGGGCTGGTTTGATAGTGCCAACGGTCCCACAATCTGCCATCAAGGACCGGGGCTGGTGAGTTTTGTTTCAGAGGAAAGGCCGTTGTTTATGTTTGGGGGCCATAGGCCGGAGTGGCGGCTGGCTCCTGAAAATCGGCGATCACGCAGGATGCCTCCCAGACCCAAGCTGGCACCAGTGCCAACTCGGGCTGGTTTGATAGTGCCAACGGAGTCCCACAATCTGCCATCAAGGACCGGGGCTGGTGAGTTTTGTTTCAGAGGGAAAGGCCCGTTGTTTATGTTTGGGGGCCATAGGCCGGGTGGCCGGCTGGCTCCTGAAAATCGGCGTCGCGGGATGCCTCCCAGACCCAAGCTGGCACCAGTGCCAACTTCGGGCTGGTTTGATAGTGCCAACGAGTCCCACAATCTGCCATCAAGGACCGGGGCTGGTGAGTTTTGTTTCAGAGGAAAGGCCCGTTGTTTATGTTTGGGGGCCATAGGCCCGGGTGGCCCGGCTGGCTCCTGAAAATCGGCGATCGCGGGATGCCTCCCAGACCCAAGCTGGCACCAGTGCCAACTTCGGGCTGGTTTGATAGTGCCAGCGAGGTCCCACAATCTGCCATCAAGGACCGGGGCTGGTGAGTTTTGTTTCAGAGGAAAGGCCCGTTGTTTATGTTTGGGGGCCATAGGCCCGGGTGGCCCGGCTGGCTCCTGAAAATCGGCGTCACGCAGGATGCCTCCCAGACCCAAGCTGGCACCAGTGCCAGCTTCGGGCTGGTTTGATAGTGCCAACGAGTCCCACAATCTGCCATCAAGGACCGGGGCTGGTGAGTTTTGTTTCAGAGGAAAGGCCGTTTGTTTATGTTTGGGGGCCATAGGCCGGGTGGCGGCTGGCTCCTGAAAATCGGCGATCGCGGGGATGCCTCCCAGACCCAAGCTGGCACCAGTGCCAACTTCGGGCTGGTTTGATAGTGCCAGCGGTCCCACAATCTGCCATCAAGGACCGGGGGCTGGTGAGTTTTGTTTCAGAGGGAAAGGCCCGTTGTTTATGTTTGGGGGCCATAGGCCGGGTGGCGGCTGGCTCCTGAAAATCGGCGATCACGCGGGGATGCCTCCCAGACCCAAGCTGGCACCAGTGCCAACTTCGGGCTGGTTTGATAGTGCCAGCGAGTCCCACAATCTGCCATCAAGGACCGGGGCTGGTGAGTTTTGTTTCAGAGGAAAGGCCGTTGTTTATGTTTGGGGGCCATAGGCCGGGAGTGGCGGCTGGCTCCTGAAAATCGGCGATCACGCAGGATGCCTCCCAGACCCAAGCTGGCACCAGTGCCAACTTCGGGCTGGTTTGATAGTGCCAGCGGAGTCCCACAATCTGCCATCAAGGACCGGGGCTGGTGAGTTTTGTTTCAGAGGGAAAGGCCCGTTGTTTATGTTTGGGGGCCATAGGCCGGGTGGCGGCTGGCTCCTGAAAATCGGCGATCGCAGGATGCCTCCCAGACCCAAGCTGGCACCAGTGCCAACTTCGGGCTGGTTTGATAGTGCCAGCGGAGTCCCACAATCTGCCATCAAGGACCGGGGCTGGTGAGTTTTGTTTCAGAGGGAAAGGCCGTTGTTTATGTTTGGGGGCCATAGGCCGGTGGCGGCTGGCTCCTGAAAATCCAGCGTCACGCGGGATGCCTCCCAGACCCAAGCTGGCACCAGTGCCAACTTCGGGCTGGTTTGATAGTGCCAACGAGTCCCACAATCTGCCATCAAGGACCGGGGCTGGTGAGTTTTGTTTCAGAGGAAAGGCCGTTGTTTATGTTTGGGGGCCATAGGCCCAGGTGGCGGCTGGCTCCTGAAAATCCAGCGATCGCAGGATGCCTCCCAGACCCAAGCTGGCACCAGTGCCAGCTTCGGGCTGGTTTGATAGTGCCAGCGGAGTCCCACAATCTGCCATCAAGGACCGGGGCTGGTGAGTTTTGTTTCAGGGGAAAGGCCCGTTGTTTATGTTTGGGGGCCATAGGCCGGAGTGGCGGCTGGCTCCTGAAAATCCGGCGTCACGCGGGATGCCTCCCAGACCCAAGCTGGCACCAGTGCCAACTTCGGGCTGGTTTGATAGTGCCAGCGGGTCCCACAATCTGCCATCAAGGACCGGGGCTGGTGAGTTTTGTTTCAGAGGGAAAGGCCCGTTGTTTATGTTTGGGGGCCATAGGCCGGGTGGCGGCTGGCTCCTGAAAATCGGCGTCACGCAGGATGCCTCCCAGACCCAAGCTGGCACCAGTGCCAACTTCGGGCTGGTTTGATAGTGCCAAGCGAGTCCCACAATCTGCCATCAAGGACGGGGCTGGTGAGTTTTTGTTTCAGAGGGAAAGGCCCGTTGTTTATGTTTGGGGGCCATAGGCCCGGTGTAGCGGCTGGCTCCTGAAAATCGGCGATCGCGGGATGCCTCCCAGACCCAAGCTGGCACCAGTGCCAACTTCGGGCTGGTTTGATAGTGCCAACGGAGTCCCACAATCTGCCATCAAGGACCGGGGCTGGTGAGTTTTGTTTCAGAGGGAAAGGCCGTTGTTTATGTTTGGGGGCCATAGGCCGGGGTGGCGGCTGGCTCCTGAAAATCCAGCGATCACAGGATGCCTCCCAGACCCAAGCTGGCACCAGTGCCAACTTCGGGCTGGTTTGATAGTGCCAACGGAGTCCCACAATCTGCCATCAAGGACCGGGGCTGGTGAGTTTTGTTTCAGAGGGAAAGGCCCGTTGTTTATGTTTGGGGGCCATAGGCCGGGTGGCCGGCTGGCTCCTGAAAATCGGCGATCGCGCGGGATGCCTCCCAGACCCAAGCTGGCACCAGTGCCAACTTCGGGCTGGTTTGATAGTGCCAACGGGTCCCACAATCTGCCATCAAGGACCGGGGCTGGTGAGTTTTTGTTTCAGAGGGAAAGGCCGTTGTTTATGTTTGGGGGCCATAGGCCGGAGTGGCGGCTGGCTCCTGAAAATCGGCGATCGCGGGATGCCTCCCAGACCCAAGCTGGCACCAGTGCCAACTTCGGGCTGGTTTGATAGTGCCAGCGGGTCCCACAATCTGCCATCAAGACCGGGGCTGGTGAGTTTTGTTTCAGAGGGAAAGGCCCGTTGTTTATGTTTGGGGGCCATAGGCCGGAGTGGCGGCTGGCTCCTGAAAATCCGGCGATCGCAGGGATGCCTCCCAGACCCAAGCTGGCACCAGTGCCAACTTCGGGCTGGTTTGATAGTGCCAGCGGGTCCCACAATCTGCCATCAAGGACCGGGGCTGGTGAGTTTTGTTTCAGAGGGAAAGGCCGTTGTTTATGTTTGGGGGCCATAGGCCCACGGTGGCGGCTATCTCCTGAAAATCGGCGATACAGCGGGATGCCTCCCAGACCCAAGCTGGCACCAGTGCCAACTCGGGCTGGTTTGATAGTGCCAGCCGGAGTCCCACAATCTGCCATCAAGGACCGGGGCTGGTGAGTTTGTTTCAGAGGAAAGGCCGTTATTTATGTTTGGGGCCATAGGCGGAGTAGCCGGCTGGCTCCTGAGAAAATGGGGATGCACTAAGCCTCCCAGACCCAAGCTGGCACCAGTGCCAACTTCGGGCTGGTTTGATAGTGCCAGCGGTCCCACAATCTGCCATCAAGGACCGGGCCTGGTCAGTTTTGTTTCAGAGGAAAGGCCGTTGTTTTATGTTTGGGGGCCATAGGCCCGGGTGGCGGCTGGCTCCTGAAAATCGGCGTACATGATGCCTCCCAGTCCCAAGCTGGCACCAGTGCCAGCTCGGGGCTGGTTTGATAGTGCCAGGTCCCACAATCTGCCATCAGGACGGGGTCTGGTGAGTTTTGTTTTCCCAGGGAAAGGCCCGTTGTTTTATGTTTGGGGGCCATAGTCCGGAGTAGCCAACTGGCTCCTGACAATCGGCGTCACGCTTGGATGCCTCCCCAGTTAAGCTGGCACCAGTGCCAACTTCCGGGGCTGGTTTGATAGTGCCAGCCCGAGTCCCACAATCTGCCATCAGGACGAGGGCTGGTCAGTTTTGTTTTTCAGAGGAAAGGCCGTTGTTTATGTTTTGGGGCCATAGGCTGGCCTGGCCTGGCTCCTGAAAATCGGCGATACACGGGATGCCTCCCCAGTCCCAAGCTGGCACCAGGTGCCAACTCGGGCTGGTTTGATAGTGCCAACGGATTCCACAATCTGCCATCAAGGACAGGGGCTGTTCAGTTTTTTTTTTCAGAGGAAGGCCGTTGTTTTATGTTTGGGGGCCATCTCCCGGCCTGGCCAGCTCCTCCTGACAATCCAGCGCCCAGGTTGCCTCCCAGACCCAAGCTGGCACCAGTGCCAACTCGGGCCTGGTTTGATAGTGCCAACGGAGGTCCCACAATCTGCCATCAGGGACCGGGGCTGGTGAGTTTTGTTTCAGGGGAAGGCCGTTGTTTTTGTTTGGGGGCCATAGGTCGGGTGGCCTGCCGGCTCCTGAAAATGGCGATCACGCGGGATGCCTCCCAGACCCAAGCTGGCACCAGTGCCAACTTCGGGCTGGTTTGATAGATAACAGTTCCCACAATCTGCCATCAGGACAGGGGGCTGTTCAGGTTTATTTTCCAGGAAAGGCCGTTGTTTTATGTTTGAGGGCCATAGGCCTCTGGCCTGCTGGCTCCTGAAAATCGCGTCGCCCAGGATGCCTCCCCAGACCCAGAAAAGCTTGCACCAGTGCCAACTTCGGGCTGGTTTGATATGATTAGCGGAGTCCCACAATCTGCCATCCAGGGGACGGGGCTGGTGTCTTTTTTGTTTCAGAGGAAGGCCCGTTGTTTTTGTTTGGGGCCATAGGCCGGAGTGGCCCGACTGGCTCCTGAAAATCGGCGTCGCATGGGATGCCTCCCAGACCCAAGCTGGCACCGTGCCAACTTCGGGCTGGTTTTGATAGTGCCAACGGGTCCCACAATCTGCCATCAGGACGGGGCTGATCCGGTTTTGATTCAGAGGGAAAGGACCGTTGTTTTTTATGTTTGGGGCCATGGCCGGAGTGGCGGCTGGCTCCTGAAAATCCGCGTCGCGGATGCCTCCCAGACCCAAGCTGGCACCAGTGCCAACTCGGGCTGGTTTGACAGTGCCAGCGGAGTCCCAAATCTGCCATCAAGGACCGGGCTGGTGTCTTTTTGTTTCAGGAAAGGCCGTTCTTTTATGTTTGGGGGCCATAGTTTTGGGGGGCCATAGGCCGCGGGATGCCTGCCAAACTGGCTGCCAGCTCCTGAAAATCCGCCATCAGGACCAGGGCTGGTGAGTTTTGATTCGAGGAAGGACCTCCCCGGAGACCCAAATCGCTCATGGGATGCCTCCCACCTGGCTTCCGAGGTGCCAGCTCAGGCTGGTTTGACAGTGCCAGCAGGTCCCCAATCTGCCATCAAAAGGACGGGGCTGGTCAGTTTTGTTTTTCCCAGGAAGGCCCGTTGTTTTATGTTTTAGGGGCCACTCATAGGCTCGGAGTGGCGGCTGGCTCCTGAAAATTCGGGCTGGTTTGATACACAGGATGCCATCAAGGACCCGGGCTGGTGTCTTTTTTTCAGGGAAGGACCGTTGTTTATGTTTGGGGCCATAGGCCCGGTGCTGCTGGCTCCTTCCGATACACAGGATGCCTCCCAGAACCAAGCCGGCACCAGTGCCAGCCGGGCTGGTTTGATAGTGCCAATCCTGCACAATCTGCCATCAAGTACCGGGGATGGTGTCTTTTTGTTTTCAGTGGGAAAGGCCGTTGTTTTTTTTGGGGGCCATAGGCCGGGTGGCCCGGCTGGCTCCTGAAAAATCCGCGCGCAGGATGCACTCCCAGTCCCAAGTTTGCACCAGTGCCAACTCGGG
Organism: Camarhynchus parvulus; assembly: GCF_901933205.1. Classification (NCBI taxonomy): domain Eukaryota; kingdom Metazoa; phylum Chordata; class Aves; order Passeriformes; family Thraupidae; genus Camarhynchus; species Camarhynchus parvulus. The sequence continues at coordinate 13,652 of NW_022148406.1, forward strand.
CTGGTTTGATAGTGCCAACAGAGTCCCACAATCTGCCATCAGGACCCGGGGCTGGTGAGTTTTGTTTCAGAGGGAAAGGCCGTTGTTTGTGTTTGGGGGCCATAGGTCTGGAGTGGCAAGCTGGCTCCTGAAAATCCAGCGATCGCAGGATGCCTCCCTGACCCCAGCTGGCACCAGTTCCAACTTCGGGCTGGTTTGATAGTGCCAATGGAGTCCCACAATCTGCCATCAAGGACAGGGGCTGGTGAGTTTTATTTTCCCAGGAAAGGCCCGTTGTTTATGTTTTGGGGGCCATAGGCCGCGGCCCGGCTGGCTCCTGAAAAATCCAGCGATCGCGGGATGCCTCCCAGACCCAAGCTGGCACCAGTGCCAGCTTCGGGCTGGTTTGATAGTGCCAGCGGAGTCCCACAATCTGCCATCAAGAACCGGGGCTGGTGAGTTTTGTTTTTCAGAGGGAAAGGCCCGTTGTTTATGTTTGAGGGGCCTGTGGCCGGAGTGGCCGGCTGGCTCCTGAAAACGGCGATACGTAGGATGCCTCCCAGACCCAAGCTGTCCCCAGTGCCAACTCGGGCTGGTTTGATAGTGCCAACAGAGTCCCACAATCTGCCATCAGGACCGGGGCTGGTGTCTTTTTTGTTTCAGAGGAAAGGCCCGTTGTTTATGTTTGGGGGCCATAGGCCGGAGTGGCCCGGCTGGATCCTGAAAATCCAGCGATCATAGGATGCCTCCCAGACCCAAGCTGGCACCAGTGCCAACTCGGGCTGGTTTGATAGTGCCAACGGAGTCCCAAATCTGCCATCAAGGACCAGGGCCTGGTGACTTTTGTTTCAGGGAAAGGCCGTTGTTTATGTTTGGGGGCCATAGGCCCGGAGTGGCCGGCTGGCTCCTGAAAATCCGGCGATCGCAGGGATGCCTCCCAGACCCCAAGCTGGCACCAGTGCCAACTCAGGCTGGTTTGATAGTGCCAACGGAGTCCCACAATCTGCCATCAAGGACCGGGGCTGGTGAGTTTTTGTTTCAGAGGAAAAGGCCGTTGTTTATGTTTGGGGGCCTCTGGCCTGCTGGCTCCTGAAAATCGGCGATCGCCAGGATGCCTCCCAGACCCAAGCTGGCACCAGTGCCAACTCGGGCTGGTTTGATAGTGCCAACGGGAGTCCCACAATCTGCCATCAGGACCGGGGCTGGTGAGTTTTGTTTCAGAGGGAAGGCCCGTTGTTTATGTTTGGGGCCATAGGCCGGAGTGGCCCGCTGGCTCCTGAAAATCGCGACGCAGGATGCCTCCCAGACCCAAGCTGGCACCAGTGCCAACTCGGGCTGGTTTGATAGTGCCAACGAGTCCCACAATCTGCCATCAAGGACGGGGCTGGTCACTTTTGTTTCCCAGGAAAGGCCCGTTGTTTATGTTTGGGGGCCATAGGCCGGGTAACCGAGCTGGCTCCTGAAAATCCAGCAATCGCGGGATGCCTCCCAGACCCAAGCTGGCACCAGTGCCAACTCGGGCTGGTTTGATAGTGCCAGCGAGTCCCACAATCTGCCATCAGGAACCAGGGCTGGTGAGTTTTGTTTTCAGAGGGAAAGGCCGTTGTTTATGTTTGGGGGCCATAGGCCGGAGTGGCCGGCTGGCTCCTGAAAATCCAGCGATCGCAGGATGCCTCCCAGACCCAAGCTGGCACCAGTGCCAACTCGGGCTGGTTTGATAGTGCCAACGGGTCCCACAATCTGCCATCAAGGACCAGGGCTGGTGAGTTTTTTGGGGGCCATAGTCCCGGAGTGGCCAGCTGGCTCCTGACAATCCGCGATACGCAGGATGCCTCCCAGACCCAAGCTGGCACCAGTGCCAACTCGGGCTGGTTTGATAGTGCCAGCGGAGTCCCACAATCTGCCATCAGAACCAGGGCTGGTGAGTTTTGTTTCAGAGGGAAAGGCCCGTTGTTTATGTTTGGGGGCCTCTGGCCTGCCCGGCTCTCCTGAAAATCGGGCGATATTGATGGGATGCCTCCCAGACCCAAGCTGGCACCAGTGCCAACTCGGGCTGGTTTGATAGTGCCAACGGAGTCCCACAATCTGCCATCAAGGACAGGGGCTGTTCAGGTTTATTTTCCCAGGAAAGGCCCGTTGTTTAAGTTTGGGGGCCTCTGGCCTGCGGCTCCTGAAAATCGGCGTTACGCAGGATGCCTCCCAGACCCAAGCTTGCACCAGTGCCAACTCGGGCTGGTTTGATAGTGCCAACGGAGTCCCACAATCTGCCATCAAGAACCAGGGCTGGTGAGTTTTGTTTCACAGGGAAAGGCCCGTTGTTTATGTTTGGGGGCCATAGGCCCGGAGTGGCCGGCTGGATCCTGAAAATCCGCGATACGCAGGATGCCTCCCAGACCCAAGCTGGCACCAGTGCCAGCTCGGGCTGGTTTGATAGTGCCAACGGAGTCCCACAATCTGCCATCAAGGACCGGGGCTGGTGAGTTTTGTTTCAGAGGGAAAGGCCCGTTGTTTATGTTTAGGGCCAATACCCTCGGAGTGGCAGGCTGGATCCTGAAAATCGGCGATACGCAGGATGCCTCCCAGACCCAAGCTGGCACCAGTGCCAACTCGGGCTGGTTTGATATTGCCAACGGAGTCCCACAATCTGCCATCAAGGACCAGGGCTGGTGAGTTTTGATTCATAGGGAAAGGCCCGTTGTTTATGTTTGGGGCCATAGGCCCGGAGTGGCCGGCTGGCTCCTGAAAATCGGCGATACGCAGGATGCCTCCCAGACCCAAGCTGGCACCAGTGCCAACTCGGGCTGGTTTGATAGTGCCAACGGAGTCCCACAATCTGCCATCAAGGACCGGGGCTGGTCAGTTTTATTTTCCCAGGAAAGGCACGTTCTTTATGTTTGGGGGCCATAGGCCCGGAGTTGCCGGCTGGCTCCTGAAAATCGGCGATCGCGGGATGCCTCCCAGACCCAAGCTGGCACCAGTGCCAACTCGGGCTGGTTTGATAGTGCCAACGGAGTCCCACAATCTGCCATCAAGACCGGGCCTGGTCAGTTTTGTTTTCCCAGGAAAGGCCCGTTGTTTTATGTTTGGGGGCCATAGGCCCGGAGTAGCCGGCTGGCTCCTGAAAATCGGCAATACGCAGGATGCCTCCCAGACCCAAGCTGTCCCCAGTGCCAACTCGGGCTGGTTTGATAGTGCCAGCGGAGTCCCACAATCTGCCATCAAGGGCCAGGCCTGGTGAGTTTTGTTTCAGAGGGAAAGGCCCGTTGTTTATGTTTGGGGACCATAGGCTCGGAGTGGCAGGCTGGCTCCTGAAAATCGGCGACACGCAGGATGCCTCCCAGTCCCAAGTTGGCACCAGTGCCAACTCGGGCTGGTTTGATAGTGCCAACAGAGTCCCACAATCTGCCATCAAGGACCGGGGCTGTTGAGTTTTGTTTCAGAGGGAAAGGCCTTTTGTTTGTGTTTGGGTGCCATAGGTCTGGAGTGGTAAGCTGGCTCCTGAAAATCCGCGATACGCAGGATGCCTCCCAGACCCCAGCTGGCACCAGTGCCAACTCGGGCTGGTTTGATAGTGCCAACGGAGTCCCACAATCTGCCATCAAGGACAGGGTCTGGTCAGTTTTATTTTCCCAGGAAAGGCCCGTTGTTTATGTTTGGGGGCCTCTGGCCTGCGGCTCCTGAAAATCAGCGATACGCAGGATGCCTCCCAGACCCAAGCTGGCACCAGTGCCAACTTGGGCTGGTTTGATAGTGCCAACGGAGTCCCACAATCTGCCATCAAGAACCAGGGTTGGTGAGTTTTGTTTCAGAGGGAAAGGCCCGTTGTTTATGTTTGGGGGCCATAGGCCCGGAGTGGCCGGCTGGCTCCTGAAAATCCGCGATACGTAGGATGCCTCCCAGACCCAAGCTGTCCCCAGTGCCAACTCGGGCTGGTTTGATAGTGCCAACGGAGTCCCACAATCTGCCATCAGCAATTGGAGCTGGTGAGTTTTGTTTCAGAGGTAATCATCCGTTGTTTATGTCCTAGGGACCATAGGCTCGGAGTGGCCGGCCGGCTCCTGAAAATCCGCGATACGCAGGATGCCTCCCAGACCCAAGCTGGCACCAGTGCCAACTCGGGCTGGTTTGATAGTGCCAACGGAGTCCCACAATCTGCCATCAAGGGCCAGGGCTGGTGTCTTTTGTTTCAGAGGGAAAGGCCCGGTGTTTTTGTTTAGGGACCATAGGCTCGGAGTGGCCGGCTGGCTCCTGAAAATCGGAGTCACGCAGGATGCCTCCCCGACCCAAGCTGGCACCAGTGCCAACTCAGGCTGGTTTGATAGTGCCAACGGAGTCCCACAATCTGCCATCAAGAACCAGGGCTTGTGAGTTTTGATTCAGAGGAAAAGGCCCGTTGTTTATGTTTGGGGCCATAGGCGGAAGTGGCGGATGGCTCCTGAAAATCCGGCGAGGCGCGGGATGCCTCCCAGACCCAAGCTGGCACCAGTGCCAACTCGGGCTGGTTTGATAGTGCCAACGGAGTCCCACAATCTGCCATCAAGAACCAGGGCTGATGAATTTTGTTTCAGAGGGAAGGCCCGTTGTTTATGTTTGGGGGCCATAGGCCGGAGTGGCCGGCTGGCTCCTGAAAATCCGCGATGATCGCGCAGGATGCCTCCCAGACCCAAGCTGGCACCAGTGCCAACTCGGGCTGGTTTGATAGTGCCAACGGAGTCCCACAATCTGCCATCTAGGACAGGTGCTGGTCAGTTTTATTTTCCCAGGAAAGGCCCGTTGTTTATGTTTGGGGCCCATAGGCCTGGCGGCTGGCTCCTGAAAATCGGCGACACGCAGGATGCCTCCCAGACCCAAGCTGGCACCAGTGCCAACTCGGGCTGGTTTGATAGTGCCAACGGAGTCCCACAATCTGCCATCAAGGACCAGGGCTGGTGAGTTTTGTTTCAGAGGGAAAGGCCCGTTGTTTATGTTTGGGGCCATAGGCCCGGAGTGGCCGGCTGGCTCCTGAAAATCCGGCGATACGCAGGATGCCTCCCAGACCCAAGCTGGCACCAGTGCCAACTCGGGCTGGTTTGATAGTGCCAACGGAGTCCCACAATCTGCCATCAAGGACCGGGGCTGGTGAGTTTTGTTTCAGAGGGAAAGGCCCGTTGTTTATGTTTGGGGGCCATAGGCCCGAGTGGCCGGGCTGGCTCCTGAAAATCGGCGTTACGCAGGATGCCTCCCAGACCCAAGCTGGCACCAGTGCCAACTCGGGCTGGTTTGATAGTGCCAACGGAGTCCCACAATCTGCCATCAAGGACCGGGGCTGGTGAGTTTTATTTTCCCAGGAAAGGCCCGTTATTTATGTTTGGGGCCCATAGGCCCGGAGTAGCCGGCTGGCTCCTGAAAATCGGCGATACGCAGGAAGCCTCCCAGACCCAAGCTGGCACCAGTGCCAACTCGGGCTGGTTTGATAGTGCCAACGGAGTCCCACAATCTGCCATCAAGGACCGGGCCTGGTCAGTTTTGTTTTCCCAGGAAAGGCCCGTTGTTTATGTTTGGGGCCATAGGCTCGGAGTGGCCGGCTGGCTCCTGAAAATCGGGCGATACACATGATGCCTCCCAGACCCAAGCTGGCACCAGTGCCAACTCGGGCTGGTTTGATAGTGCCAACGGAGTCCCACAATCTGCCATCAAGGACCGGGGCTGGTGAGTTTTGTTTCAGAGGGAAAGGCCCGTTGATTTTGTTTGGGGGTCATAGGTCCGGAGTGGCCAGCTGGCTCCTGAAAATCCGCGATACGCAGGATGCCTCCCAGACCCAAGCTGGCACCAGTGCCAATTCAGGCTGGTTTGATAGTGCCAACGGAGTCCCACAATCTGCCATCAAGGACAGGGGCTGGTCAGTTTTATTTTCCCAGGAAAGGCCCGTTGTTTATGTTTGGGGGCCTCTGGCCTGCGGCTCCTGAAAATCCGCGATACGCAGGATGCCTCCCAGACCCAAGCTGGCACCAGTGCCAACTCGGGCTGGTTTGATAGTGCCAACGGAGTCCCACAATCTGCCATCAAGAACCAGGGCTGGTGAGTTTTGTTTCAGAGGGAAAGGCCCGTTGTTTATGTTTGGGGGCCATAGGTCCGGAGTGGCCAGCTGGCTCCTGAAAATCGGCGATACGCAGGATGCCTCCCAGACCCAAGCTGGCACCAGTGCCAACTCGGGCTGGTTTGATAGTGCCAACGGAGTCCCACAATCTGCCATCAGGACCGGGCTGGTGAGTTTTATTTTCCCAGGAAAGGTCCGTTGTTTATGTTTGGGGGCATCTGGCCTGGCCGGCTGGCTCCTGAAAATCGGCGATCACGCGGGGATGCCTCCCAGACCCAAGCTGGCACCAGTGCCAACTCGGGCTGGTTTGATAGTGCCAACGGAGTCCCACAATCTGCCATCAAGAACCAGGGCTGGTGAGTTTTGTTTCAGAGGGAAAGGCCCGTTGTTTATGTTTGGGGCCATAGGCCGGAGTGGCCGGCTGGCTCCTGAAAATCCAGCGATCACGCAGGATGCCTCCCAGACCCAAGCTGGCACCAGTGCCAACTCGGGCTGGTTTGATAGTGCCAACGGAGTCCCACAATCTGCCATCAAGGACCGGGGCTGGTGAGTTTTGTTTCAGAGGGAAAGGCCCGTTGTTTATGTTTGGGGGCCATAGGCCCGAGTGGCCGCTGGCTCCTGAAAATCGGCGATACGCAGGATGCCTCCCAGACCCAAGCTGGCACCAGTGCCAACTTCGGGCTGGTTTGATAGTGCCAACGGAGTCCCACAATCTGCCATCAAGGACCGGGGCTGGTGAGTTTTGTTTCAGAGGGAAAGGCCCGTTGTTTATGTTTGGGGGCCATAGGCCCGGAGTGGCCGGCTGGCTCCTGAAAATCGGCGATACGCAGGATGCCTCCCCAGACCCAAGCTGGCACCAGTGCCAACTCGGGCTGGTTTGATAGTGCCAACGGAGTCCCACAATCTGCCATCAAGGACCGGGGCTGGTGAGTTTTGTTTCAGAGGGAAAGGCCCGTTGTTTATGTTTGGGGCCATAGGATCGAGTGGCTGGCTGGCTCCTGAAAATCCGCGAGATACACAGGATGCCTCCCAGACCCAAGCTGGCACCAGTGCCAACTCGGGCTGGTTTGATAGTGCCAACGGAGTCCCACAATCTGCCATCAAGGACCGGGGCTGGTGAGTTTTTTGTTTCAGAGGGGAAAGGCCCGTTGTTTTTGTTTGGGGCCATAGGCCCGAGTGGCCGGCTGGCTCCTGAAAATCGGCGATACGCGGGATGCCTCCCAGACCCAAGCTGGCACCAGTGCCAACTCGGGCTGGTTTGATAGTGCCAACGGTGTCCCACAATCTGCCATCAAGGACCGGGGCTGGTCAGTTTTGTTTCAGAGGGAAAGGCCCGTTGTTTATGTTTGGGGACCATAGGCCCGGGGGGGCCGGCTGGCTCCTGAAAATCGGATATACGCAGGATGCCTCCCAGACCCAAGCTGGCACCAGTGCCAACTCGGGCTGGTTTGATAGTGCCAACGGAGTCCCACAATCTGCCATCAAGAACCAGGGCTGGTGAGTTTTGTTTCAGAGGAAAGGCCCGTTGTTTATGTTTGGGGGCCATAGGCCCGGAGTGGCCCGGCTGGCTCCTGAAAATCGGCGATCGCGGGATGCCTCCCAGACCCAAGCTGGCACCAGTGCCAACTCGGGCTGGTTTGATAGTGCCAACGGAGTCCCACAATCTGCCATCAAGGACCAGGGCTGGTGAGTTTTGTTTCAGAGGGAAAGGCCCGTTGTTTATGTTTGGGGGCCATAGGCCCGAGTGGCCAGCTGGCTCCTGAAAATCGGGCGATCACGCAGGATGCCTCCCAGACCCAAGCTGGCACCAGTGCCAACTCGGGCTGGTTTGATAGTGCCAACGGAGTCCCACAATCTGCCATCAAGGACCGGGGCTGGTCAGTTTTATTTTCCCAGGAAAGGCCCGTTGTTTATGTTTGGGGGCCATAGGCGGAAGTGGCCGGGCTGGCTCCTGAAAATCCAGCGATCATGGGATGCCTCCCAGAACCAAGCTGGCACCAGTGCCAACTCGGGCTGGTTTGATAGTGCCAACGGAGTCCCACAATCTGCCATCAAGGACCGGGGCTGGTGTCTTTTGTTTCAGAGGGAAAGGCCGTTGTTTATGTTTGGGGGCCATAGGCCCGGAGTAGCGGCTGGCTCCTGAAAATCGGCGATACGCGGGATGCCTCCCAGACCCAAGCTGGCACCAGTGCCAACTCGGGCTGGTTTGATAGTGCCAACGGAGTCCCACAATCTGCCATCAGGACCAGGGCTGGTGAGTTTTGATTCATAGGGAAAGGCCCGTTGTTTATGTTTGGGGGCCATAGGCCGGAGTGGCGGCTGGCTCCTGAAAATCCGCGATCGCAGGATGCCTCCCAGACCCAAGCTGGCACCAGTGCCAACTCGGGCTGGTTTGATAGTGCCAACGGAGTCCCACAATCTGCCATCAAGGACGGGGCTGGTGACTTTTGTTTTCCCAGGAAAGGCCCGTTGTTTATGTTTGGGGGCCATAGGCCCGGAGTGGCCGGCTGGCTCCTGAAAATCCAGGCGATGCAGGGATGCCTCCCAGACCCAAGCTGGCACCAGTGCCAACTCGGGCTGGTTTGATAGTGCCAACGGAGTCCCACAATCTGCCATCAGGGACCGGGGCTGGTGAGTTTTGTTTTCCCAGGAAAGGCCCGTTGTTTATGTTTGGGGGCCATAGGCCCGGAGTGGCCGGCTGGCTCCTGAAAATCGGCGATCGCGGGATGCCTCCCAGACCCAAGCTGGCACCAGTGCCAACTCGGGCTGGTCTGATAGTGCCAGCGGAGCACAATCTGCCATCAGAACCGAGGCTGGTGAGTTTTGTTTCAGAGGGAAAGGCCGTTTTTATGTTTGGGGGCCATAGGCCTCTGGCCTGCGGCTCCTGAAAATCGGCGATACGCAGGATGCCTCCCAGACCCAAGCTGGCACCAGTGCCAACTCGGGCTGGTTTGATAGTGCCAACGGAGTCCCACAATCTGCCATCAAGGGCCAGGCCTGGTGAGTTTTGTTTCAGAGGGAAAGGCCCGTTGTTTATGTTTGGGGACCATAGGCCGGTGGCAGGCTGGCACCTGAAAATCGGCGACACGCGCAGGATGCCTCCCAGACCCAAGCTGGCACCAGTGCCAACTCGGGCTGGTTTGATAGTGCCAACGGAGTCCCACAATCTGCCATCAAGGACCGGGGCTGGTGAATTTTGATTCAGAGGGAAAGGCCCGTTGTTTATGCTCTAGGGACCTTAGGCTCGGAGTGGCAGGCTGGCTCCTGAAAATCGGGCGACACGCGGGATGCCTCCCCAGACCCAAGCTGGCACCAGTGCCAACTCGGGCTGGTTTGATAGAGCCAACGGAGTCCCACAATCTGCCATCAGAACCAGGGCTGGTGAGTTTTGTTTCAGAGGGAAAGGCCCGTTGTTTTTGTTTGGGGGCCATAGGCCGGGTGGCGGGCTGGCTCCTGAAAATCGGGCGATCGCGCGGGATGCCTCCCAGACCCAAGCTGGCACCAGTGCCAACTCGGGGGCTGGTTTGATAGTGCCAACGGAGTCCCACAATCTGCCATCAAGGAACGGGGCTGGTCAGTTTTATTTTCCCAGGAAAGGCCCGTTCTTTTTATGTTTGGGGGCCATAGGCCGGAGTTGCCGGCTGGCTCCAGAAAATCGGCGATACGCGGGATGCCTCCCAGACCCAAGCTGGCACCAGTGACAACTTCGGGCTGGTTTGATAGTGCCAACGGAGTCCCACAATCTGCCATCAAGGACCGGGCCTGGTCAGTTTTGTTTTCCCAGGAAAGGCCCGTTGTTTATGTTTGGGGCCATAGGCCCGAGTGGCCGCTGGCTCCTGAAAATCAGCGATACGCAGGATGCCTCCCAGACCCAAGCTGGCACCAGTGCCAACTTCGGGCTGCTTTGATAGTGCCAACGGAGTCCCACAATCTGCCATCAAGGACGGGGTCTGGTGAGT
>NW_022148407.1:0-23585 GCF_901933205.1 Camarhynchus parvulus
TGAGGCCATAGGCCTGGAGAGGCACGGTTCCTGAAAATCCGCGATGCCCAGGATGCCTCCCAGACCCAAGCTGGCACCAGTGCCAACTCGGGTGGTTTGATAGTGCCAACGGAGTCCCTACAATCTGCCATCAGGAACCAGGGCTGCTGAGTTTTGTTTCCCAGGAAAGGGCGGGAGTTTGTGATTGGGGGCCTGTGGCCGGGTGGCCGACTGGCTCCTGAAAATCCAGCGTCACGCAGGATGCCTCCCAGACCCAAGCTGGCACCAGTGCCAACTCGGGCTGGTTTGATAGGTGCCAACGGAGTCCTACAATCTGCCATAAGAAACCTGGGCTGGAGAGTTTTTGTTTCAGAGGGAACATGCCGGAGATTTTGATTGGGTCCTCTGGCCAACTGGCTCCCTGAAAATCGCGATAGGCAGGATGCCTCCCAGGCCCAAGCTGGCACCAGTGCCAACTCGGGCTGGTTTGTTAGTGCCAACGGAGTCCTACAATCTGCCATCAGGAACTGGGTATGTTGACTTTTTGTTTCCCAGGGAAACGGCTGGTGTATATGTTTGGGGCCTGTGGCCCAGAGTGGCCCGACTGGCTCCTGAAAATCGCGATATGCAGGATGCCTCCCAGACCCAAGCTGGCACCAGTGCCAACTCGGGCTGGTTTGATAGTGCCAACGGAGTCCTACAATCTGCCATAAATAACCTGGGCTGGTGCGTTTTGTTTCAGGCGGAAATGGCCGGAGTTTGTGTTTGGGGCCTCTGGCCAACTGGCTCCTGAAAATCCGCGTAAGCAGGATGCCTCCCAGACCCAAGCTGGCACCCGTGCCAACTCGGGCTGGTTTGATAGTGCCAACGGAGTCCTACAATCTGCCATCAGGGAAAGGGGCCTGGTGACTTTTGTTTCAGAGGAAAAGCCCGTGGAATATGTTTGGGGGCCTGTGGCATGGGTGGCAGGTTGGCTCCTGAAAATCCGCCCAGGATGCCTCCCAGCCCCAAGCTGGCACCAGTGCCAACTCGGGCTGGTTTGATAGTGCCAACAAAGTCCTACAATCTGCCATAAATAACTGGGGCTGGTGAGTTTTGTTTCAGACGGAAAGGGCCGGTTTATGTTTGTTTGGGGCCTCTGGCCAGTTGGCTCCTGAAAATCCGCGATACGCAGGATGCCTCCCAGACCCAAGCTGGCACCAGTGCCAACTCGGCTGGTTTGATAGTGCCAACGGAGTCCTACAATCTGCCATCAGGAACTGGGGCTGGTGACTTTTGTTTCCCAGGGGAAAGGCCCGTGTATATGTTTTGGGGCCTGTGGCCCAGAGTGGCGGGTGGCTCCTGAAAATCCAGCGATACTTGGGGATGCCTCCCAGACCCAAAGCTGGCACCAGTGCCAACTTCGGGCTGGTTTTTGATAGTGCCAACGAAGTCCTACAATCTGCCATCAGGGGAAGGGGGCTGGTGACTTTTGTTTCCCAGGGAAAAGGCCGGTGTATATGTTTGGGGCCTGTGGCCGGAGTGGCGGGTTGGCTCCTGAAAATCGCGATAGGCAGGATGCCTCCCAGACCCAAGCTGGCACCAGTGCCAACTCGGGCTGGTTTGATAGTGCCAATGGAGTCCTACAATCTGCCATCAGGAACTGGGGCTGGTGACTTTTGGTTTCAGGGGAAAGGGCCGGTGTATGTGTTTGGGGGCCTGTGGCCCAGAGTGGCCGACTGGCTCCTGAAAATCTGCGATAGGCAGGATGCCTCCCAGACCCAAGCTGGCACCAGTGCCAACTCGGGCTGGTTTGATAGTGCCAACGGAGTCCTACAATCTGCCATCAGGACCTGGGGCTGGTGACTTTTTGTTTCAGAGGAAAGGCCTGTGGAATATGTTTTGGGGCCTGTGGCCTGGAGAGTGGCGGCTGGCTCCTGAAAATCCAGCGATAGGCAGGATGCCTCCCAGACCCAAGCTGGCACCAGTGCCAACTCGGGCTGGTTTGATAGTGCCAACGGAGGTCCTACAATCTGCCATAAGGAACTGGGGCTGGTGAGTTTTGTTTCCCAGGGAAAGGGCGGTGTATATGTTTGGGGCCTGTGGCCTGGTGGCGGTTGGCTCCTGAAAATCCGCGATAGGCAGGATGCCTCCCAGACCCAAGCTGGCACCAGTGCCAACTCGGGCTGGTTTGATAGTGCCAATGGAGTCCTACAATCTGCCATCAAATAACCTGGGCTGGTGACTTTTGTTTCAGAGGGAAAGGCCGGTGTTTATGTTTGGGGCCTCTGGCCAACTGGCTCCTGAAAATCGCGATAGGCAGGATGCCTCCCAGACCCAAGCTGGCACCAGTGCCAACTCGGGCTGGTTTGATAGTGCCAGCGAGTCCTACAATCTGCCATCAGGAACTGGGGCTGGTGACTTTGTTTGAGAGGGAAAGGCCCGTGGTTTATGTTTGGGGGCCTGTGGCCGGAGTGGAAGGTTGGCTCCTGAAAATCCGCGATAGGCAGGATGCCTCCCAGACCCAAGCTGGCACCAGTGCCAACTCGGGCTGGTTTGATAGTGCCAACGGGTCCTACAATCTGCCATAAATACCTGGGCTGGTGAGTTTTGTTTCAGGCGGAAAGGGCCGGAGATTTTTGTTTGGGGCCTCTGGCCGACTGGCTCCTGTAAACCCGCAATACGCGGGATGCCTCCCAGACCCAAGCTGGCACCAGTGCCAACTTCGGGCTGGTTTGATAGTGCCAACGGAGTCCTACAATCTGCCATCAGGGAAAGGGGCTGGTGACTTTTGTTTCCCAGGGAAAGCGGCCGGTGTATATTTTTGGGGGCCTGTGGCCTGGAGTGGTAGATTTGCTCCAGAAAATCCGCGATAGGCAGGATGCCTCCCAGACCCAAGCTGGCACCAGTGCCAATTCGGGCTGGTTTGATAGTGCCAACGGTGTCCTACAATCTGCCATCAGGAAAAGGGGCTGGTGAGTTTTTGTTTCAGAGGGAAAGGGCCGGAGTTTGTGTTTGGGGCCTCTGTCCGACTGGCTCCTGAAAATCAGCGGTAGGCAGGATGCCTCCCAGACCCAAGCTGGCACTAGTGCCAACTCGGGCTGGTTTGATAGTGCCAACGGAGTCCTACAATCTGCCATCAGGTACTGGGGCTGTTGACTTTTGTTTCAGAGGAAAGGCCCGTGGAATATGTTTGGGGGCCATAGGCCTGGAGAGGCGGGTGGCTCCTGAAAATCGCGATAGGCAGGATGCCTCCCAGACCCAAGCTGGCACCAGTGCCAACTTCGGGCTGGTTTGTTAGTGCCAACGGAGTCCTACAATCTGCCATCAGGGAAAGGGGCTGGTGACTTTTTGTTTCAGAGGGAAAGGCCGTGGAATATGTTTGGGGGCCATAGGCCTGAGAGAGGCTGGCTGGCTCCTGAAAATCCTCGATAGGCAGGATGCCTCCCAGACCCAAGCTGGCACCAGTGCCAACTCGGGCTGGTTTGATAGTGCCAACGGAGTCCTACAATCTGCCATCAGGAACCAGGGCTGGTGACTTTTGTTTCATAGGAAACGGCGGTGTATATGTTTGGGGCCTCTGGCCTGAGTGGCCAACTGGCTCCTGAAAATCAGCGATACGCAGGATGCCTCCCAGACCCAAGCTGGCACCAGTGCCAACTCGGGCTGGTTTGATAGTGCCAGCGGAGTCCTAAAATCTGCCAGGAACTGGGGGCTGGTGACTTTTTTTTGTTTCCCAGGGAAAGGCCGGTGTATATGTTTGGGGCCCTGTGGCCCGGGTGGCGGGTGGCTCCTGAAAATCCGCGATAGGCAGGATGCCTCCCAGACCCAAGCTGGCACCAGTGCCAACTCGGGCTGGTTTGATAGTGCCAACGGAGTCCTACAATCTGCCATCAGGAACTGGGGCTGGTGACTTTTGTTTCCCAGGGAAACGGCCGGTGTATATGTTTGGGGGCCTGTGGCCTGGCCAACCGGTTGGCTCCTGAAAATCCGCGATAGGCAGGATGCCTCCCAGACCCAAGCTGGCACCAGTGCCAACTTCGGGCTGGTTTGATAGTGCCAATGGAGTCCTACAATCTGCCATCAATAACCTGGGCTGGTGACTTTTGTTTCAGAGGAAAGGCCGGTGGAGTTTATGTTTGGGGCCTGTGGCCTGGCCAACTGGCTCCTGAAAATCCGCGATAGGCAGGATGCCTCCCAGACCCAAGCTGGCACCAGTGCCAACTCGGGCTGGTTTGATAGTGCCAACGGAGTCCTACAATCTGCCATCAGGAACTGGGGCTGGTGACTTTTGTTTCAGAGGGAAAGGCCCGTGGAATATGTTTGGGGGCCTGTGGCCGGAGTGGAAGGTTGGCTCCTGAAAATCGCGATAGGCAGGATGCCTCCCAGACCCAAGCTGGCACCAGTGCCAACTCGGGCTGGTTTGATAGTGCCAACGGAGTCCTACAATCTGCCATCAGGGAAAGGGGCTGGTGACTTTTGTTTCCAGAGGAAACGGCCGGTTATATGTTTGGGGCCTCTGGCCTGGGTGGCCAACTGGCTCCTGAAAATCCCGCGATAGGCAGGATGCCTCCCAGACCCAAGCTGGCACCAGTGCCAACTTCGGGCTGGTTTGATAGTGCCAACGGAGTCCTACAATCTGCCATCAGGAACTGGGGCTGGTGACTTTTGTTTCAGAGGGAAAGGCCGGGTTTATATGTTTCGGGGCCTGTGGACGGGGTGGCGGCTGGCTCCTGAAAATCCAGCGGTAGGCAGGATGCCTCCCAGACCCAAGCTGGCACTAGTGCCAACTCGGGCTGGTTTGATAGTGCCAACGAGTCCTACAATCTGCCATAAATAAAAGTGGGCTGGTGAGTTTTGTTTCAGAGGCGGAAAGGGCGGAGTTTGTGTTTGGGGTCCTCTGGCCAACTGGCTCCTGAAAATCCAGCGATACGCGGCAGGATGCCTCCCAGACCCAAGCTGGCACCAGTGCCAACTTCGGGCTGGTTTGATAGTGCCAACGGAGTCCTACAATCTGCCATAAGAAACCTGGGCTGGTGAGTTTTTGTTTCAGAGGGAAACGGGCCGGAGATTTTGTTTGGGGCCTCTGGCCCGACTGGCTGGCTCCTGAAAATCGCGATAGGCAGGATGCCTCCCAGACCCAAGCTGGCACCAGTGCCAACTTCGGGCTGGTTTGATAGTGCCAACGGAGTCCTACAATCTGCCATAAATACCTGGGCTGGTGAGTTTTGTTTCAGAAGGGAAATGGCCGGTTTTTTTGTTTGGGGCCTCTGGCCGACTGGGGCGATAGGCTGGCTCCCTGAAAATGCCAACTTCGGGCTGGTTTGATAGGATGCCTCCCAGACCCTGGAAGCTGGCACCAGTGGGTCCTCGGGCTGGTTTGATAGTGCCAACGGAGTCCTTCGGGCAATCTGCCAATCTCAGGAACTGGGGCTGGTGGCTTTTGTTTCAGAGGAAAGGCCCGTGGACTATGTTTGGGGGCCTGTGGCCAAGAGTGGCCGACTGGCTCCTGAAAATCCGCGATACGCAGGATGGCTCCCAGACCCAAGCTGGCACCAGTGCCAACTCGGGCTGGTTTGATAGTGCCAACGGAGTCCTACAATCTGCCATCAGGGAAAGGGGCTGGTGACTTTTTTGTTTCCCAGGGAAACAGCCGGTGTATATGTTTGGGGGCCTGTGGCCCAGAGTGGCCGACTGGCTCCTGAAAATCCGTGATCGCGGGATGCCTCCCAGACCCAAGCTGGCACCAGTGCCACCTTGGGCTGGTTTGATAGTCCCAACGGAGTCCTACAATCTGCCGTAAAGAACAAGGGCTGGTGACTTTTTGTTTCAGAGGGAAACGGCCGGTGTATATGTTTGCTGCCCTGTGGCCGGAGTAGCGGGTCACTCCTCAAAATCGCGATAGGCAGGATGCCTCCCAGACCCAAGCTGGCACCAGTGCCAACTCGGGCTGGTTTGATAGTGCCAACGGAGTCCTACAATCTGCCATCAGGGAAAGGGGCTGGTGACTTTTGTTTCAGAGGGGAAACAGCCCGGTGTATATGTTTGGGGCCTCTGGCCCTGAGTGGCCAACTGGCTCCTGAAAATCCGCGATACGCAGGATGCGTTCCAGACCCAAGCTGGCACCAGTGCCAACTTGGGCTGGTTTGATAGTGCCAACGGAGTCGTACAATCTGCCATCAGGAACTGGGTCTGGTAACTTTTGTTCCAGAGGGAAAGGCCCGTGGAATATGTTTGGCGGCCTCTGGCCCAGAGTGGCGGCTGGCTCCTGAAAATCAGCGATGCAGGCAGGATGCCTCCCAGACCCAAGCTGGCACCAGTGCCAACTTCGGGCTTGTTTGTTAGTGCCAACGGAGTCCTACAATCTGCCATCAGGGAAAGGGGCTGGTGACTTTTGTTTCAGAGGGAAAGGCCCGTGGAATATGTTTGAGGGCCATAGGCCTGGAGAGGCGGCGGTTCCTGAAAATCGCGATCACGGCAGGATGCCTCCCAGACCCAAGCTGGCACCAGTGCCAACTCGGGTGGTTTGATAGTGCCAACGGAGTCCTACAATCTGCCATCAGGAACCAGGGCTGCTGAGTTTTGTTTCCCAGGGGAAAGGGCCGGAGTTTGTGATTGGGGGCCTGTGGCCCGGGTGGCCGACTGGCTCCTGAAAATCAGCGACGCCAGGGATGCCTCCCAGACCCAAGCTGGCACCAGTGCCAACTTCGGGCTGGTTTGATAGTGCCAACGGAGTCCTACAATCTGCCATAAGAAACCTGGGCTGGAGAGTTTTGTTTCAGAGGAACATGCGGAGATTTTTGATTGGGTCCTCTGGCCAACTGGCTCCTGAAAATCCGCGATAGGCAGGATGCCTCCCAGGCCCAAGCTGGCACCAGTGCCAACTCGGGCTGGTTTGTTAGTGCCAGCGAGTCCTACAATCTGCCATCAGGAACTGGGTATGTTGACTTTTGTTTCCCAGGGAAGCGGCTGGTGTATATGTTTTGGGGCCTGTGGCCCAGAGTGGCCGACTGGCTCCTGAAAATCAGCGATATGCAGGATGCCTCCCAGACCCAAGCTGGCACCAGTGCCAACTTCGGGCTGGTTTGATAGTGCCAACGGAGTCCTACAATCTGCCATAAATAACCTGGGCTGGTGCGTTTTGTTTCCAGGCGGAAATGGCGGAGTTTGTGTTTGGGGCCTCTGGCCAACTGGCTCCTGAAAATCCGCGATAGCGCAGGATGCCTCCCAGACCCAAGCTGGCACCAGTGCCAACTTCGGGCTGGTTTGATAGTGCCAACGGAGTCCTACAATCTGCCATCAGGGAAAGGGGCCTGGTGACTTTTGTTTCAGAGGGAAAAGCCCGTGGAATATGTTTGGGGCCTGTGGCCCATGGGTGGCAGGTTGGCTCCTGAAAATCCGCGATACGCAGGATGCCTCCCAGCCCCAAGCTGGCACCAGTGCCAACTCGGGCTGGTTTGATAGTGCCAACAAAGTCCTACAATCTGCCATAAATAACCTGGGCTGGTGAGTTTTATTTCAGGCGGAAAGGGCCGGAGATTGTGTTTGGGGCCTCTGGCCAGTTGGCTCCTGAAAATCCGCGATACGCAGGATGCCTCCCAGACCCAAGCTGGCACCAGTGCCAACTCGGGCTGGTTTGATAGTGCCAACGGAGTCCTACAATCTGCCATCAGGAACTGGGGCTGGTGACTTTTGTTTCCCAGAGGAAAGGCCCGTGGGTATATGTTTGGGGCCTGTGGCCCAGAGTGGCCGGGTGGCTCCTGAAAATCCCGCGATAGGCAGGATGCCTCCCAGACCCAAGCTGGCACCAGTGCCAACTCGGGCTGGTTTGATAGTGCCAACGGGTCCTACAATCTGCCATCAGGAACCTGGGCTTCTTTTGTTTGTCTTTTGTTTGGCCCCAGGATAGGCAGGATGCAAGCTGGCACCAGTGCCAATTCGGGCTGGTTTGTTTGGGGCCTGTGCCCAGGAACTGGGGCTGGTGACTTTTGTTTCCCCGGGCCTGTGGCCAGAGTGGCAGGTTGGCTCCTGAAAATCCGCGATAGGCAGGATGCCTCCCAGACCCAAGCTGGCACCAGTGCCAACTCGGGCTGGTTTGTTAGTGCCAATGGAGTCCTGCAATCTGCCATCAGGAACTGGGTATGTTGACTTTTGTTTCCCAGGGAAAGGCGGTGTATGTGTTTGGGGGCCTGTGGCCCAGAGTGGCCCGGCTGGCTCCTGAAAATCCGCGATACGCAGGATGCCTCCCAGACCCAAGCTGGCACCAGTGCCAACTCGGGCTGGTTTGATAGTGCCAATGGAGTCCTACAATCTGCCATAAATAACCTGGGCTGGTGAGTTTTATTTCAGACGGAAAGGGCCGGAGATTGTGTTTAGGGCCTCTGGCCGACTGGCTCCTGAAAATCCGCGATACGCAGGATGCCTCCCAGACCCAAGCTGGCACCAGTGCCAACTCGGGCTGGTTTGATAGTGCCAACGGAATCCTACAATCTGCCATCGGGGAAGTGGGTGTGTTGACTTTTGTTTCCCAGGGAAACAGCCGGTGTATATGTTTGGGGGCCTCTGGCCCTGAGTGGCCAACTGGCTCAAGAAAATCCGCGATACACGCAGGATGCGTTCCAGACCCAAGCTGGCACCAGTGCCAACTCGGGCTGGTTTGATAGTGCCAACGGAGTCCTACAATCTGCCATCAGGAACTGGGGCTGGTGACTTTGTTTCAGAGGGAAAGGCGGGTTTATATGTTTGGGGCCTGTGGACCGGGGTGGCGGCTGGCTCCTGAAAATCCGCGGTACACAGGATGCCTCCCAGACCCAAGCTGGCACTAGTGCCAACTCGGGCTGGTTTGATAGTGCCAACGGAGTCCTACAATCTGCCATAAATAAAGTGGGCTGGTGTGTTTTGTTTAAGGCGGAAAGGGCCGGAGTTTGTGTTTGGGGCCTCTGGCCAACTGGCTCCCTGAAAATCCGTGATACGCAGGATGCCTCCCAGACCCAAGCCGGCACCAGTGCCAACACGGGCTGGTTTGATAGTGCCAACGGAGTCCTACAATCTGCCATAAGACACCTGGGCTGGAGAGTTTTGTTTCAGAGGGAACGGGCCGGAGATTTTTGTTTGGGGCCTCTGGCCGACTGGCTCCTGAAAATCCGCGATAGGCAGGATGCCCTCCCAGACCGAAGCTGGCACCAGTGCCAACTTCGGGCTGGTTTGATAGTGCCAACGGAGTCCTACAATCTGCCATAAATACCTGGGCTGGTGAGTTTTGTTTCAGAAGGAAATGGCCGGAGTTTTTGTTTGGGGCCTCTGGCCGACTGGCTCCTGTAAACCCGCGATACGCAGGATGCCTCCCAGACCCAAGCTGGCACCAGTGCCAACTCGGGCTGGTTTGATAGTGCCAACGGAGTCCTACAATCTGCCATCAGGAACTGGGTCTGTTGGGTTTTGTTCCCCAGGGAAACAGGCCCGTGGTATATGTTTGGGGGCCTCTGGCTGGAGGTGGCCGACTGGCTCCTGAAAATCGGCGATAGGCAGGATGCCTCCCAGACCCAAGCTGGCACCAGTGCCAACTCGGGCTGGTTTGATAGTGCCAACGGAGTCCTACAATCTGCCATAAGAAACCTGGGCTGGAGAGTTTTGTTTCAGAGGGTACAGGCCGGAGATTTTGTTTGGGTCCTCTGGCCGACTGGCTCCTGAAAATCCGCGATAGGCAGGATGCCTCCCAGACCCAAGCTGGCACCAGTGCCAACTCGGGCTGGTTTGTTAGTGCCAACGGAGTCCTACAATCTGCCATCAGGAACTGGGGCTGGTGGCTTTTGTTTCAGAGGGAAAGGCCCGTCGACTATGTTTCGGGGCCTGTGGCCAAGAGTGGCCGACTGGCTCCTGAAAATCCGGGATACGCAGGATGCCTCCCAGACCCAAGCTGGCACCAGTGCCAACTCGGGCTGGTTTGATAGTGCCAACGGAGTCCTACAATCTGCCATCAGGGAAAGGGGCTGGTGACTTTTGTTTCAGAGGGAAACAGCCGGTGTATATGTTTGCGGGCCTCTGGCCCTGAGTGGCCAACTGGCTCCTGAAAATCCGCGATACGCAGGATGCGTTCCAGACCCAAGCTGGCACCAGTGCCAACTAGGGCTGGTTTGATAGTGCCAACGGAGTCGTACAATCTGCCATCAGGAACTGGGTCTGGTAACTTTTGTTCCAGAGGGAAAGGCCCGTGGAATATGTTTGGGGCCTCTGGCCCAGAGTGGCCGGCTGGCTCCTGAAAAATCGCGATACGCAGGATGCCTCCCAGACCCAAGCTGGCACCAGTGCCAACTCGGGCTGGTTTGATAGTGCCAACGGAGTCCTACAATCTGCCATCAGGGAAAGGGGCTGGTGACTTTTGTTTCCCAGGGAAAGGCCCGTGGAATATGTTTGGGGGCCTGTGGCCTGGAGAGGCCGGCTGGCTCCTGAAAATCCGCGATACGCAGGATGCCTCCCAGACCCAAGCTGGCACCAGTGCCAACTCGGGCTGGTTTGATAGTGCCAACGGAGTCCTACAATCTGCCATAAAGAACAAGGGCTGGTGACTTTTTGTTTCAGAGGAAACGGCCGGTGTATATGTTTGCTGCCCTGTGGCCGGAGTAACCGGGTGGCTCCTGAAAATCTGCGATAGGCAGGATGCCTCCCAGACCCAAGCTGGCACCAGTGCCAACTCGGGCTGGTTTATTAGTGCCAACGGAGTCCTACAATCTGCCATCAGGAACTGGGTCTGTTGACTTTTGTTTCCCAGGGAAATGGCCGGTGTATATGTTTGGAGGCCTGTGGCCCAGAGTGGCCGACTGGCTCCTGAAAATCCGGGATACGCAGGATGCCTCCCAGACCCAAGCTGGCACCAGTGCCAACTCGGGCTGGTTTGATAGTGCCAACGGAGTCCTACAATCTGCCATCAGGGGAAAGGGGCCTGGTGACTTTTGTTTCAGAGGGAAAAGCCCGTGGAATATGTTTGGGGGCCTGTGGCCATGAGTGGCAGGTTGGCTCCTGAAAATCCGCGATGCAGGATGCCTCCCAGCCCCAAGCTGGCACCAGTGCCAACTCGGGCTGGTTTGATAGTGCCAACAAAGTCCTACAATCTGCCATAAATAACCTGGGCTGGTGAGTTTTATTTCAGACGGCCGGGGCCGGAGATTGTGTTTAGGGCCTCTGGCCAGTTGGCTCCTGAAAATCCCGATACGGGATGCCTCCCAGACCCAAGCTGGCACCAGTGCCAACTCGGGCTGGTTTGATAGTGCCAACGGAGTCCTACAATCTGCCATCAGGAACTGGGGCTGGTGACTTTGTTTCAGAGGAAAGGCCCGTGGAATATATTTGGGGCCTGTGGCCCAGAGTGGCCGACTGGCTCCTGAAAATCCGCGATACGCAGGATGCCTCCCAGACCCAAGCTGGCACCAGTGCCAACTCGGGCTGGTTTGATAGTGCCAACGGAGTCCTACAATCTGCCATCAGGAAAGGGGCTGGTGACTTTTGTTTCCCAGGGGAAAGGGCCGGGTATATGTTTGGGGGCCTGTGGCCCAGAGTGGCCGACTGGCTCCTGAAAATCCGCGATAGGCAGGATGCCTCCCAGACCCAAGCTGGCACCAGTGCCAACTCGGGCTGGTTTATTAGTCCCAACGGAGTCCTACAATTTGCCATAAAGCACAAAGGCTTGTGACTTTTTTTTCCCAGGGAAACGGCCGGTGTATATGTTTGCTGCCCTGTGGCCCGGAGTAGCGGTCACTCCTGAAAATCCAGCGATAGGCAGGATGCCTCCCAGACCCAAGCTGGCACCAGTGCCAACTCGGGCTGGTTTGATAGTGCCAACGGAGTCCTACAATCTGCCATCAGGAAAAGGGGCTGGTGACTTTTGTTTCAGAGGGAAACAGCCCGGTGTATATGTTTGGGGGCCTCTGGCCCTGAGTAGCCAACTGGCTCCTGAAAATCCGCGATCGCAGGATGCCTCCCAGACCCAAGCTGGCACCAGTGCCAACTCGGGCTGGTTTTGATAGTGCCAACGGAGTCCTACAATCTGCCATCAGGAACTGGGGCTGGTGACTTTTGTTTCCAGAGGGAAAGGCCCGTGGAATATGTTTTGGGGCCTCTGGCCCAGAGTGGCGACTGGCTCCTGAAAAATCCGCGATCGCAGGATGCCTCCCAGACCCAAGCTGGCACCAGTGCCAACTCGGGCTGGTTTGATAGTGCCAACGGAGTCCTACAATCTGCCATCAGGAAAAGGGGCTGGTGACTTTTGTTTCAGAGGGAAAGGCCGTGGAATATGTTTGGGGGCCTGTGGCCTGGAGAGGACTGGCTCCTGAAAATCCGCGATACGCAGGATGCCTCCCAGACCCAAGCTGGCACCAGTGCCAACTCGGGCTGGTTTGATAGTGCCAACGGAGTCCTACAATCTGCCATCAGGAAAGGGGCTGGTGACTTTTGTTTCAGAGGGAAAGGCCCGTGGAATATGTTTGGGGCCATAGGCCGGAGGAGGCCGTGCTGGCTCCTGAAAATCGCGCCGCAGGATGCCTCCCAGACCCAAGCTGGCACCAGTGCCAACTCGGGCTGGTTTGATAGTGCCAACGGAGTCCTACAATCTGCCATCAGGAACTGGGGCTGGTGACTTTTGTTTCCCAGGGGAAAGGGCCGGAGTTTTGTGTTTGGGGGCCTGTGGCCTGGAGTGGCCGACTGGCTCCTGAAAATCCGCGATACGCAGGATGCCTCCCAGACCCAAGCTGGCACCAGTGCCAACTCGGGCTGGTTTGATAGTGCCAACGGAGTCCTACAATCTGCCATAAGGAACTGGGGCTGGTGAGTTTTGTTTCAGAGGGAAAGGCCCGTGGAATATGTTTGGGGGCCCAGAGTGGCCAACTGCCTCCTGAAAATCCAGCGATCGCGCAGGATGCCTCCCAGACCCAAGCTGGCACCAGTGCCAACTCGGGCTGGTTTGATAGTGCCAACGGAGTCCTACAATCTGCCATAAGGAAAAGGGGGCTGGTGACTTTTGTTTCCCAGGGAAACGGCCGGTGTATATGTTTGCTGGCCTGTGGCCCAGAGTAACCGACTGGCTCCTGAAAATCGCGATAGGCAGGATGCCTCCCAGACCCAAGCTGGCACCAGTGCCAACTCGGGCTGGTTTATTAGTCCCAACGGAGTCCTACAATCTGCCATAAGGAACTGGGTCTGTTGACTTTTTGTTTCCCAGGGAAATGGCCGGTGTATATGTTTGCTGCCCTGTGGCCCAGAGTAGCCGACTGGCTCCTGAAAATCCGCGATAGGCAGGATGCCTCCCAGACCCAAGCTGGCACCAGTGCCAACTCGGGCTGGTTTGATAGTGCCAACGGAGTCCTACAATCTGCCATCAGGGAAAGGGGCTGGTGACTTTTTGTTTCAGAGGAAAAGCCCGTGCAATATGTTTGGGGGCCTGTGGCATGGAGTGGCAGGTTGGCTCCTGAAAATCCCGCGATACGCAGGATGCCTCCCAGCCCCAAGCTGGCACCAGTGCCAACTTCGGGCTGGTTTGATAGTGCCAACAAAGTCCTACAATCTGCCATAAATAACCTGGGCTGGTGAGTTTTATTTCAGGCGGAAAGGGCCGGAGATTGTGTTTAGGGCCTCTGGCCAGTTGGCTCCTGAAAATCCCCGATACGCAGGATGCCTCCCAGACCCAAGCTGGCACCAGTGCCAACTCGGGCTGGTTTGATAGTGCCAACGAGTCCTACAATCTGCCATCAGGAACTGGGGCTGGTGACTTTGTTTCAGAGGAAAGGCCCGTGGAATATATTTGGGGCCTGTGGCCCAGAGTGGCCGGGTGCCTCCTGAAAATCCGCGATAGGCAGGATGCCTCCCAGACCCAAGCTGGCACCAGTGCCAACTCGGGCTGGTTTGATAGTGCCAACGGAGTCCTACAATCTGCCATCAGGAAAAGGGGCTGGTGACTTTTGTTTCCCAGGGAAACAGCCGGGGTATATGTTTGGGGCCTGTGGCCCAGAGTGGCCGACTGGCTCCTGAAAATCCGCGATAGGCAGGATGCCTCCCAGACCCAAGCTGGCACCAGTGCCAACTCGGGCTGGTTTATTAGTCCCAACGGAGTCCTACAATTTGCCATAAAGAACAAAGGCTTGTGACTTTTTTTTCCCAGGGAAACGGCCGGTGTATATGTTTGCTGCCCTGTGCCCCGAGTAGCGGGTCACTCCTCAAAATCCGCGATAGGCAGGATGTCTCCCAGACCCAAGCTGGCACCAGTGCCAACTCGGGCTGGTTTGATAGTGCCAACGGAGTCCTACAATCTGCCATCAGGGAAAGGGGCTGGTGACTTTTTGTTTCAGAGGAAACAGCCGGTGTATATGTTTTTGGGCCTCTGGCCCTGAGTGGCCAACTGGCTCCTGAAAATCCGCGTCGCAGGATGCCTCCCAGACCCAAGCTGGCACCAGTGCCAACTCGGGCTGGTTTGATAGTGCCAACGGAGTCCTACAATCTGCCATCAGGGAAAGGGGCTGGTGACTTTTGTTTCAGAGGAAAGGCCCGTGGAATATTTTTGGGGGCCATAGGCCTGGAGAGGCGGCGGCTCCTGAAAATCGCGATCATAGGATGCCTCTCAGACCCAAGCTGGCACCAGTGCCAACTCGGGCTGGTTTGATAGTGCCAACGGAGTCCTACAATCTGCCATCAGGGAAAGGGTCTGGTGACTTTTGTTTCAGAGGGAAAGGCCCGTGGAATATGTTTGGGGGCCATAGGCCTGGAGAGGCTGGCGGCTCCTGAAAATCCGCGATACGCAGGATGCCTCCCAGACCCAAGCTGGCACCAGTGCCAACTCGGGTGGTTTGATAGTGCCAACGGAGTCCTACAATCTGCCATCAGGAACCAGGGCTTCTGAGTTTTGTTTCCCAGGGAAAGGGCCGGAGTTTGTGATTGGGGGCCTGTGGCCCGGAGTGGCCGACTGGCTCCTGAACATCCGCGATTCGCAGGATGCCTCCCAGACCCAAGCTGGCACCAGTGCCAACTCGGGCTGGTTTGATAGTGCCAACGGAGTCCTACAATCTGCCATCAGGAACTGGGGCTGGTGACTTTGTTTCAGAGGAAAGGCCGGGTTTATATGTTTGGGGCCTGTGGACGGGGTGGCGGCTATCTCCTGAAAATCCGCGCGATGCGCAGGATGCCTCCCAGACCCAAGCTGGCACCAGTGCCAACTCGGGCTGGTTTGATAGTGCCAACGGAGTCCTACAATCTGCCATAAATAAAGTGGGCTGGTGAGTTTTGTTTCAGGCGGAAAGGGCCGGAATTTGTGTTTGGGGCCTCTGGCCAACTGGCTCCTGAAAGTCCGCGATACGCAGGATGCCTCCCAGACCCAAGCTGGCACCAGTGCCAACTCGGGCTGGTTTGATAGTGCCAACGGAGTCCTACAATCTGCCATAAGAAACCTGGGCTGGAGAGTTTTGTTTCAGACGGAAATGGCCCGGAGTTTTTGTTTGGGGCCTCTGGCCCGACTGGCTCCTGTAAACCAGCGATCACGCAGGATGCCTCCCAGACCCAAGCTGGCACCAGTGCCAACTCGGGCTGGTTTGATAGTGCCAACGGAGTCCTACAATCTGCCGTAAGAACAAGGGCTGGTGACTTTTTTGTTTCAGAGGGAAACGGCCGGTGGTATATGTTTGCTGCCCTGTGGCCCGGAGTAACCGGTCACTCCTCAAAATCTGCGATAGGCAGGATGCCTCCCAGACCCAAGCTGGCACCAGTGCCAACTTCGGGCTGGTTTATTAGTGCCAACGGAGTCCTACAATCTGCCATCAGGAACTGGGTCTGTTGACTTTTGTTTCCCAGGGAATGGGCGGTGTATATGTTTGGGGGCCTGTGGCCCAGAGTGGCCGACTGGCTCCTGAAAATCAGCGATCACATGGGATGCCTCCCAGACCCAAGCTGGCACCAGTGCCAACTCGGGCTGGTTTGATAGTGCCAACGGAGTCCTACAATCTGCCATAAATAACCTGGGCTGGTGAGTTTTTTTTCAGACGGAAAGGGCGGAGATTGTGTTTAGGGCCTCTGGAACTGGCTCCTGAAAATCCCGATTGGGATGCCTCCCAGACCCAAGCTGGCACCAGTGCCAACTCGGGCTGGTTTGATAGTGCCAACGGAATCCTACAATCTGCCATCGGGAAGTGGGTGTGTTGACTTTTTTTCCCAGGGGAAACAGCGGTGTATATGTTTGGGGCCTCTGGCCCTGAGGCCAATGGCCTCCCAGGATGCGTTCCCAAGCTGGCACCAGTGCCAACTCGGGCTGGTTTGATAGTGCCAACGAGTCCTACAATCTGCCATCAGGAACTGGGGCTGGTGACTTTGTTTCAGAGGGAAAGGCCGGGTTTATATGTTTGGGGCCTCTGGCCTGGGGTGGCCAACTGGCTCAAGAAAATCCAGCGGTACACAGGATGCCTCCCAGACCCAAGCTGGCACTAGTGCCAACTCGGGCTGGTTTGATTGCCCACGGAGTCCTACAATCTGCCATAAATAAAGTGGGCTGGTGTGTTTTGTTTCAGGCGGAAAGGGCCGGAGTTTGTGTTTGGGGCCTCTGGCCAACTGGCCTGAAAACTGGCAGGATGCCTCCCAGAAAATCGGCACCAGTGCCAACACGGGCTGGTTTGATAGTGCGGGATGCCATAAGACACCTGGGCTGGAGAGTTTTGTTTCCCGGAGATTTTGTTTGGGGCCTCCCAAGACTGGCACCAGGATGTGCCAACTCGGGCTGGTTTGATAGTGCCAACGGAGTCCTACAATCTGCCATAAATACCTGGGCTGGTGAGTTTTGTTTCAGAAGGAAATGGCCGGAGTTTTTGTTTGGGGCCTCTGGCCGACTGGCTCCTGTAAACCCGCGATAGGCAGGATGCCTCCCAGACCCAAGCTGGCACCAGTGCCAACTCGGGCTGGTTTGATAGTGCCAACGGAGTCCTACAATCTGCCATCAGGAAAGGGGATGGTGGGTTTTGTTTCAGAGGGACAGGCCCGTGGAATATGTTTGGGGTCCATAGGCCTGGAGAGGCCGGCAGGCTCCTGAAAATCGGCGATAGGCAGGATGCCTCCCAGACCCAAGCTGGCACCAGTGCCAACTCGGGCTGGTTTGATAGTGCCAACGGAGTCCTACAATCTGCCATAAGAAACCTGGGCTGGAGAGTTTTGTTTCAGAGGGTACAGGCCGGAGATTTTGTTTGGGTCCTCTGGCCGACTGGCTCCTGAAAATCCGCGATAGGCAGGATGCCTCCCAGACCCAAGCTGGCACCAGTGCCAACTCGGGCTGGTTTGTTAGTGCCAACGGAGTCCTACAATCTGCCATCAGGAACTGGGGCTGGTGGCTTTGTTTCAGAGGGAAAGGCCCGTCGACTATGTTTCGGGGCCTGTGGCCAAGAGTGGCCGACTGGCTCCTGAAAATCCGGGATACGCAGGATGCCTCCCAGCCCCAAGCTGGCACCAGTGCCAACTCGGGCTGGTTTGATAGTGCCAACGGAGTCCTACAATCTGCCATCAGGGAAAGGGGCTGGTGACTTTTGTTTCAGAGGGAAACAGCCGGTGTATATGTTTCGCGGCCTCTGGCCCTGAGTGGCCAACTGGCTCCTGAAAATCCGCGATACGCAGGATGCGTTCCAGACCCAAGCTGGCACCAGTGCCAACTAGGGCTGGTTTGATAGTGCCAACGGAGTCGTACAATCTGCCATCAGGAACTGGGTCTGGTAACTTTTGTTCCAGAGGAAAGGCCCGTGGAATATGTTTGGGGGCCTCTGGCCCAGAGTGGCCGGCTGGCTCCTGAAAATCCGCGATACGCAGGATGCCTCCCAGACCCAAGCTGGCACCAGTGCCAATTCGGGCTGGTTCGATAGTGCCAAAGTTGTCCTAAAATCTGCCATCAGGAAAAGGGGCTGGTGAGTTTTGTTTCAGACGGAAAGGGCCGGAGTTTGTGTTTGGGGCCTCTGTCCGACTGGCTCCTGAAAATCCGCAGTAGGCAGGATGCCTCCCAGACCCAAGCTGGCACTAGTGCCAACTCGGGCTGGTTTGATAGTGCCAACGGAGTCCTACAATCTGCCATCAGGTACTGGGGCTGTTGACTTTTGTTTCAGAGGGAAAGGCCCGTAGAATATGTTTGGGGGCCATAGGCCTGGAGAGGCCGGGTGGCTCCTGAAAATCCGCGATACGCAGGATGCCTCCCAGACCCAAGCTGGCACCAGTGCCAACTCGCGCTGGTTTGTAAGTGCCAACGGAGTCCTACAAACTGCCATCAGGGAAAGGGGCTGGTGACTTTTGTTTCAGAGGGAAAGGCCCGTGGAATATGTTTGGGGGCCATAGGCCTGGAGAGGCCGGCTGGCTCCTGAAAATCCTCGATAGGCAGGATGCCTCCCAGACCCAAGCTGGCACCAGTGCCAACTCGGGCTGGTTTGATAGTGCCAACGGAGTCCTACAATCTGCCATCAGGAACCAGGGCTGGTGACTTTTGTTCCCAGGGAAACGGCCGGTGTATATGTTTGGGGCCTCTGGCCCTGAGTGGCCAACTGGCTCATGAAAATCCAGCCAAACGCAGGGATGCGTTCCAGACCCAAGCTGGCACCAGTGCCAACTCGGGCTGGTTTGATAGTGCCAACGGAGTCCTAAAATCTGCCATAAAAACGAGGGCTGGTGACTTTTTGTTTCCCAGGGAAACAGCCGGTGTATATGTTTGCTGCCCTGTGGCCCGAGTAGCCGGGTCACTCCTCAAAATCCGCGATAGGCAGGATGCCTCCCAGACCCAAGCTGGCACCAGTGCCAACTCGGGCTGGTTTGATAGTGCCAACGGAGTCCTACAATCTGCCATCAGGAACTGGGGCTGGTGACTTTGTTTGAGAGGGAAAGGCCCGTGGAATATGTTTGGGGCCTGTGGCCCGGGAGTGGAAGGTTGGCTCCTGAAAATCCGCGATAGGCAGGATGCCTCCCAGACCCAAGCTGGCACCAGTGCCAACTCGGGCTGGTTTGATAGTGCCAACGGAGTCCTACAATCTGCCATAAATACCTGGGCTGGTGAGTTTTGTTTCAGACGGAAAGGGCCGGAGATTTTGTTTGGGGCCTCTGGCCGACTGGCTCCTGTAAACCCGCAATCGGCAGGATGCCTCCCAGAACCAAGCTGGCACCAGTGCCAACTCGGGCTGGTTTGATAGTGCCAACGGAGTCCTACAATCTGCCATCAGGGAAAGGGTCTGGTGACTTTTGTTTCCCAGGGAAACGGCCGGTGTATATTTTTGGGGGCCTGTGGCCTGGAGTGGTAGATTTGCTCCAGAAAATCCGCGATACGCAGGATGCCTCCCAGACCCAAGCTGGCACCAGTGCCAACTCGGGCTGGTTTGATAGTGCCAACGGAGTCCTACAATCTGCCATCAGGGAAAGGGGCTGGTGACTTTTGTTTCAGAGGGAAAGGCCCGTGGAATATGTTTGGGGGCCATAGGCCTGGAGAGGCTGGCCGGCTCCTGAAAATCCGCGACAGGCAGGATGCCTCCCAGACCCAAGCTGGCACCAGTGCCAACTCGGGCTGGTTTGATAGTGCCAACGGAGTCCTACAATCTGCCATCAGGGAAAGGGGCTGGTGACTTTTGTTTCCCAGGGAAACAGCCGGTGTATATGTTTGGGGGCCTGTGGCCCAGAGTGGCCGACTGGCTCCTGAAAATCCGTGATACGCAGGATGCCTCCCAGACCCAAGCTGGCGCCAGTGCCACCTTGGGCTGGTTTGATAGTCCCAACGGAGTCCTACAATCTGCCGTAAAGAACAAGGGCTGGTGACTTTTGTTTCAGAGGGAAACGGCCGGTGTATATGTTTGCTGCCCTGTGGCCCGGAGGGCCGGGTCACTCCTGAAAATCCGGCGATAGGCAGGATGCCTCCCAGACCCAAGCTGGCACCAGTGCCAACTTGGGCTGGTTTGATAGTGCCAACGGAGTCCTACAATTTGCCATCAGGGAAAGGGGCTGGTGACTTTTGTTTCAGAGGGAAACAGCCGGTGTATATGTTTCGGGGCCTCTGGCCCTGAGTGGCCAACTGGCTCCTGAAAATCCGCGATACGCAGGATGCCTCCCAGACCCAAGCTGGCACCAGTGCCAACTCGGGCTGGTTTGATAGTGCCAACGGAGTCCTACAATCTGCCATCAGGAACTGGGGCTGGTGACTTTTGTTTCAGAGGGAAAGGCCGGGTTTATATGTTTCGGGGCCTGTGGACGGGGTGGCGAACTGGCTCCTGAAAATCCGCGGTACACAGGATGCCTCCCAGACCCAAGCTGGCACCAGTGCCAACTCGGGCTGGTTTGATAGTGCCAACGGAGTCCTACAATCTGCCATAAATAAAGTGGGCTGGTGAGTTTTGTTTCAGAGGGAAAGGGCCGGAGTTTGTGTTTGGGTCCTCTGGCCAACTGGCTGGCCCTGAAAATCCGGCGATACACGCAGGATGCCTCCCAGACCCAAGCTGGCACCAGTGCCAACTCGGGCTGGTTTGATAGTGCCAACGGAGTCCTACAATCTGCCATAAGAAACCTGGGCTGGAGAGTTTTGTTTCAGAGGGAACGGGCCGGAGATTTTGTTTGGGGCCTCTGGCCGACTGGCTGGCTCCTGAAAAATGCCATAAAAACCTGGGGGCGATAGGCGGAGGATGCCTCCCAGACTCCAAGCTGGCACCAGTGCCAACTCGGGCTGGTTTGATAGTGCCAACGGAGTCCTACAATCTGCCATAAATACCTGGGCTGGTGAGTTTTGTTTCAGAAGGAAATGGCCGGAGTTTTGTTTGGGGCCTCTGGCCGACTGGCTCCTGTAAACCCGCGATACGCAGGATGCCTCCCAGACCCAAGCTGGCACCAGTGCCAACTCGGGCTGGTTTGATAGTGCCAACGGAGTCCTACAATTTGCCATAAGAAACCTGGGCTGGAGAGTTTTGTTTCAGAGGGTACAGGCCGGAGATTTTGTTTGGGTCCTCTGGCCGACTGGCTCCTGAAAATCCGCGATAGGCAGGATGCCTCCCAGACCCAAGCTGGCACCAGTGCCAACTCGGGCTGGTTTGTTAGTGCCAACGGAGTCCTACAATCTGCCATCAGGAACTGGGGCTGGTGGCTTTTGTTTCAGAGGGAAAGGCCCGTGGACTATGTTTCGGGGCCTGTGGCCAAGAGTGGCCGACTGGCTCCTGAAAATCCGGGATACGCAGGATGCCTTCCCAGACCCAAGCTGGCACCAGTGCCAACTCGGGCTGGTTTGATAGTGCCAACGGAGTCCTACAATATGCCATCAGGAAAGGGGCTGGTGACTTTTGTTTCCCAGGGAAACAGCCGGTGTATATGTTTGGGGCCTGTGGCCCAGAGTGGCCGACTGGCTCCTGAAAATCCGCGGATACGCAGGATGCCTCCCAGACCCAAGCTGGCACCAGTGCCACCTTGGGCTGGTTTGATAGTCCCAACGGAGTCCTACAATCTGCCATAAAGAACAAGGGCTGGTGACTTTTGTTTCAGAGGGAAACGCCGGTGTATATGTTTGCTGCCCTGTGGCCCGGAGTAGCCGGTCACCTCCAAAAATCATGATAGGGTAGGATGCCTTCCCAGACCCAAGCTGGCACCAGTGCCAACTCGGGCTGGTTTGATAGTGCCAACGGAGTCCTACAATCTGCCATCAGGGAAAGGGGTTGGTGACTTTTGTTTCAGAGGGAAACAGCCGGTGTATATGTTTTCGCGGCCTCTGGCCCTGAGTGGCCAACTGGCTCCTGAAAATCCGCTGATATATAGGATGCGCTCCAGACCCAAGCTGGCACCAGTGCCAACTAGGGCTGGTTTGATAGTGCCAACGGAGTCGCATAATCTGCCATCAGGAACTGGGTCTGGTAACTTTTGTTCCAGAGGAAAGGCCCGTGGAATATGTTTGGGGCCTTCTGGCCCAGAGTGGCCGGGCTGGCTCCTGAAAATCCGGGCGATACGCAGGATGCCTCCCAGACCCAATCTGGCACCAGTGCCAACTCGGGCTTCTTTGTTAGTGCCAACGGAGTCCTACAATCTGCCATCAGGGAAAGGGGCTGGTGAGTTTTGTTTCCCAGGGAAAGGGCCGGAGTTTTTGATTGGGGGCCCAGGCCCCGGAGGGCCGACTGGCTCCTGAAAATCCGCGATATTTAGGATGCCTTCCCAGACCCAAGCTGGCACCAGTGCCAACTTGGGCTGGTTTGATAGTGCCAACGGAGTCCTACAATCTGCCATAAGAAACCTGGGCTGGAGAGTTTTGTTTCAGAAGGAACATGCCGGAGATTTTGATTGGGTCCCCCTGGCCAACTGGCTCCTGAAAATCCGGGCGATAGGCAGGATGCCTCCCAGGCCCAAGCTGGCACCAGTGCCAACTCGGACTGGTTTGATAGTGCCAACGGAGTCCTACAATCTGCCATAAAAGGAACTGGGTATGTTGAGTTTTGTTTCCCAGGAACGGCTGGTGTATATGTTTGGGGCTCAGGCCCAGAGTGGCCGACTGGCTCCTGAAAATCCGGCCATATGCAGGATGCCCCTCCCAGACCCAAGCTGGCACCAGTGCCAACTCGGGCTGGTTTGATAGTGCCAACGGAGTCCTACAATCTGCCATAAATAACCTGGGCTGGTGCGCTTTGTTTCAGAGGGAAATGGCCGGAGTTTGTGTTTGGGGCCTCTGGCCAACTGGCTCCTGAAAATCCGCTGATACGCAGGATGCCTCCCAGACCCAAGCTGGCACCAGTGCCAACTCGGGCTGGTTTGATAGTGCCAACGGAGTCCCTACAATCTGCCATTAGGGAAAGGGTTGGTGACTTTTGTTTCCCAAGGAAATGGCCGGTGTATATGTTGCGGGGCCTGGGGCCAAGAGTGGCCGCCTGGCTCCTGAAAATCCGATACGCAGGATGCCTCCCAGACCAAGCTGGCACCAGCGCCAACTCGGGCTGGTTTGATAGTGCCAACGGAGTCCTACAATCTGCCGTGAAAGAACAAGGGGGCTGGTGACTTTTGTTTCAGAGGGAAACGCCGGGTATATGTTTGGGCCCTGTGGCCCGGAGTAACCGGTCCCTCAAAAATCTGGGCGATAGGCAGGATGCCTCCCAGACCCAAGCTGGCACCAGTGCCAACTCGGGCTGGTTTATTAGTGCCAACGGAGTCCTACAATCTGCCATCAGGAACTGGGTCTGTTGTCTTTGTTTCCCAGGAAATGGCCGGTGTATATGTTTGGGGCCTGTGGCCCAGAGTGGCCGACTGGCTCCTGAAAATCCGCGACATTAGGATGCCTCCCAGACCCAAGCTGGCACCAGTGCCAACCTCGGGCTGGTTTGATAGTGCCAACGGAGTCCTACAATCTGCCATCAGGAAAGGGGCCTGGTGACTTTTGTTTCCCAGGGAAAAGCCCGTGGAATATGTTTGGGGCCTGTGGCATGGAGTGGCAGGTTGGCTCCTGAAAATCTGCGATACGCGCAGGATGCCTCCCAGCCCCAAGCTGGCACCAGTGCCAACTCGGGCTGGTTTGATAGTGCCAACAAAGTCCTACAATCTGCCATAAATAACCTGGGCTGGTGAGTTTTATTTCCAGGCGAAAGGGCCGGAGATTGTGTTTGGGGCTCAGTCTGGCCAGTTGGCTCTGAAAATCCTCGATA
>NW_022148408.1:0-23558 GCF_901933205.1 Camarhynchus parvulus
GTTCTAGAGGTTGCACAAAGGTTTGCAGAGTGTTTTGCACCAAGGAAAAGAAAGTTGTCCAAAACTCCTTCTTTTTCAATATTCATGTGAATGCAAAAGGCAGGAGAGTGGTAAGGTACTGTTTTCCATCAGTTTGCAAAATGCACACACAATGCCAGTGTTGTGCTGCTTCTGTTCATGGCCTTTTAGCATCTCTTGTCACCTACACCTTAGAAAAAAAAAGCTTTTCACTATGTCTGGCAAGGAGAAACTGTGCCAGGACAGAAAACATCTCCTATCGTGTTCTAGAGGTTGCACAAAGGTTTGCAGAGTGTTTTGCACCAAGGAAAAGAAAGTTGTCCAAAACTCCTCTATTTCAATATTCATGTGAATGCAAAAGGCAGGAGAGTGGTAAGGTACTGTTTTCCATCAGTTTGCAAAATGCACCCACAATGCCAGTGTTGTGCTGCAAAGTTTTGTCCTTTAGCGCCTCTTGTCACCTACACCTTAGAAAAGCCTTTTCCACTATGTCTCGCAAGGAGAAACTGTGCCAGGACAGAAAACATCTCCTATCGTGTTCTAGAGGTTGCACAAAGGTTTGCAGCAGTGTTTTGCACCAAGGAAAAGAAAGTTGTCCAAAACTCCTTCTTTTCAATATTCATGTGAATGCAAAAGGCAGGAGAGTGGTAAGGTACTGTTTTCCATCAGTTTGCAAAATGCACACACAATGCCAGTGTTGTGCTGCTTCGTTTTGTCCTTTAGCGCGTCTCTTTGTCACCTACACCTTAGAAAAGCTTTTTCACTATGTCTCGCAAGGAGAAACTGTGCCAGGACAGAAAACATCTCCTATCGTGGTTCTAGAGGTTGCACAAAGGTTTGCAGAGTGTTTTGCACCAAGGAAAAGAAAGTTGTCCAAAAACTCCTTCTTTTCAATATTCATGTGAATGCAAAAGGCAGGAGAGTGGTAAGGTACTGTTTTCCATCAGTTTGCAAAATGCACACACAATGCCAGTGTTGTGCTGCTTCGCTTTGTCCTTTAGCGCCTCTTGTCACCTACACCTTAGAAAAGCTTTCACTATGTCTCGCAAGGAGAAACTGTGCCAGGACAGAAAACATCTCCTATCGTGTTCTAGAGGTTGCACAAAGGTTTGCAGAGTGTTTTGCACCAAGGAAAAGAAAGTTGTCCAAAACTCCTTCTTTTTCAATATTCATGTGAATGCAAAAAGGCAGGAGAGTGGTAAGGTACTGTTTTCCATCAGTTTGCAAAATGCACACACAATGCCAGTGTTGTGCTGCTTCGCTTTGTCCTTTAGCTGCCTCTTTGTCACCTACACCTTAGAAAAAGCTTTTCACTATGTCTCGCAAGGAGAAACTGTGCCAGGACAGAAAACATCTCCTATCGTGTTCTAGAGGTTGCACAAAGGTTTGCAGAGTGTTTTGCACCAAGGAAAAGAAAGTTGTCCAAAACTCCTTCTTTTTCAATATTCATGTGAATGCAAAAGGCAGGAGAGTGGTAAGGTACTGTTTTCCATCAGTTTGCAAAATGCACACACAATGCCAGTGTTGTGCTGCTTCGTTTTTGTCCCTTTAGCCGCCTCTTGTCACCTACACCTTAGAAAAAGCTTTTCACTATGTCTCGCAAGGAGAAACTGTGCCAGGACAGAAAACATCTCCTATCGTGTTCTAGAGGTTGCACAAAGGTTTGCAGAGTGTTTTGCACCAAGGAAAAGAAAGTTGTCCAAAACTCCTTCTTTTTCAATATTCATGTGAATGCAAAAGGCAGGAGAGTGGTAAGGTACTGTTTTCCATCAGTTTGCAAAATGCACACACAATGCCAGTGTTGTGCTGCTTTCGTTTTGTCCTTTAGCGCCTCTTGTCACCTACACCTTAGAAAAGCTTTCTCACTATGTCTCGCAAGGAGAAACTGTGCCAGGACAGAAAACATCTCCTATCGTGTTCTAGAGGTTGCACAAAGGTTTGCACAGTGTTTTGCACCAAGGAAAAGAAAGTTGTCCAAAACTCCTTCTTTTCAATATTCATGTGAATGCAAAAGGCAGGAGAGTGGTAAGGTACTGTTTTCCATCAGTTTGCAAAATGCACACACAATGCCAGTGTTGTGCTGCTTCGTTTTGTCTTTTTAGCTGCCTCTTGTCACCTACACCTTAGAAAAGCTTTCTCACTATGTCTCGCAAGGAGAAACTGTGCCAGGACAGAAAACATCTCCTATCGTGTTCTAGAGGTTGCACAAAGGTTTGCAGAGTGTTTTGCACCAAGGAAAAGAAAGTTGTCCAAAACTCCTTCTTTTTCAATATTCATGTGAATGCAAAAGGCAGGAGAGTGGTAAGGTACTGTTTTCCATCAGTTTGCAAAATGCACACACAATGCCAGTGTTGTGCTGCTTCGTTTTGTCCTTTTAGCCGCCTCTTGTCACCTACACCTTAGAAAAAGCTTTCACTATGTCTCGCAAGGAGAAACTGTGCCAGGACAGAAAACATCTCCTATCGTGTTCTAGAGGTTGCACAAAGGTTTGCAGAGTGTTTTGCACCAAGGAAAAGAAAGTTGTCCAAAACTCCTTCTTTTTCAATATTCATGTGAATGCAAAAGGCAGGAGAGTGGTAAGGTACTGTTTTCCATCAGTTTGCAAAATGCACACACAATGCCAGTGTTGTGCTGCTTCGTTTTGTCCTTTTAGCGCCTCTTGTCACCTACACCTTAGAAAAAGCTTTCACTATGTCTCGCAAGGAGAAACTGTGCCAGGACAGAAAACATCTCCTATCGTGTTCTAGAGGTTGCACAAAGGTTTGTACAGTGTTTTGCACCAAGGAAAAGAAACTCGTCCAAAACTCCTTCTTTTTCAATATTCATGTGAATGCAAAAGGCAGGAGAGTGGTAAGGTACTGTTTTCCATCAGTTTGCAAAATGCACACACAATGCCAGTGTTGTGCTGCTTCGTTTTGTCCTTTAGCGCCTCTTTTGTCACCTACACCTTAGAAAAGCTTTTCACTATGTCTCGCAAGGAGAAACTGTGCCAGGACAGAAAACATCTCCTATCGTGTTCTAGAGGTTGCACAAAGGTTTGCAGAGTGTTTTGCACCAAGGAAAAGAAAGTTGTCCAAAACTCCTTCTTTTTCAATATTCATGTGAATGCAAAAAGGCAGGAGAGTGGTAAGGTACTGTTTTCCATCAGTTTGCAAAATGCACACACACAATGCCAGTGTTGTGCTGCTTCGTTTTGTCCTTTAGCGTCTCTTTTGTCACCTACACCTTAGAAAAAGCTTTCCCACTATGTCTCGCAAGGAGAAACTGTGCCAGGACAGAAAACATCTCCTATCGTGTTCTAGAGGTTGCACAAAGGTTTGCAGAGTGTTTTGCACCAAGGAAAAGAAAGTTGTCCAAAACTCCTTCTTTTCAATATTCATGTGAATGCAAAAGGCAGGAGAGTGGTAAGGTACTGTTTTCCATCAGTTTGCAAAATGCACACACAATGCCAGTGTTGTGCTGCTTCGTCATGGCCTTTAGCCATGGCCTCTTTGTCACCTACACCTTAGAAAAAGCTTTCCCACTATGTCTCGCAAGGAGAAACTGTGCCAGGACAGAAAACATCTCCTATCGTGTTCTAGAGGTTGCACAAAGGTTTGCAGAGTGTTTTGCACCAAGGAAAAGAAAGTTGTCCAAAACTCCTTCTTTTTCAATATTCATGTGAATGCAAAAGGCAGGAGAGTGGTAAGGTACTGTTTTCCATCAGTTTGCAAAATGCACACACAATGCCAGTGTTGTGCTGCTTCGTTTTTGTCCTTTAGCGCCTCTTGTCACCTACACCTTAGAAAAAGCTTTCTCACTATGTCTCGTAAGGAGAAACTGTGCCAGGACAGAAAACATCTCCTATCGTGTTCTAGAGGTTGCACAAAGGTTTGCAGAGTGTTTTGCACCAAGGAAAAGAAAGTCGTCCAAAACTCCTTCTATTTCAATATTCATGTGAATGCAAAAGGCAGGAGAGTGGTAAGGTACTGTTTTCCATCAGTTTGCAAAATGCACACACAATGCCAGTGTTGTGCTGCTTGTTTTTGTCCTTTTAGCCGCCTCTTGTCACCTACACCTTAGAAAAGCTTTTTCACTATGTCTCGCAAGGAGAAACTGTGCCAGGACAGAAAACATCTCCTATCGTGTTCTAGAGGTTGCACAAAGGTTTGCAGAGTGTTTTGCACCAAGGAAAAGAAAGTCGTCCAAAACTCCTTCTATTTCAATATTCATGTGAATGCAAAAGGCAGGAGAGTGGTAAGGTACTGTTTTCCATCAGTTTGCAAAATGCACACACAATGCCAGTGTTGTGCTGCTTTTCGTTTTTGGCCTTTAGCGTCTCTTTTGTCACCTACACCTTAGAAAAAGCTTTCCCACTATGTCTCGTAAGGAGAAACTGTGCCAGGACAGAAAACATCTCCTATCGTGTTCTAGAGGTTGCACAAAGGTTTGCAGAGTGTTTTGCACCAAGGAAAAGAAAGTCGTCCAAAACTCCTTCTATTTCAATATTCATGTGAATGCAAAAGGCAGGAGAGTGGTAAGGTACTGTTTTCCATCAGTTTGCAAAATGCACACACAATGCCAGTGTTGTGCTGTTTCGTTTGTCCTTTAGCGCCTCTTTGTCACCTACTAATTTTAGAAAAGCTTTTCACTATGTCTCGCGAAGGAGAAACTGTGCCAGGACAGAAAACATCTCCCTATCGTGTTCTAGAGGTTGCACAAAGGTTTGTAGAGTGTTTTGCACCAAGGAAAAGAAAAAGTTGTCCAAAACTCCTTCTTTTTCAATATTCATGTGAATGCAAAAGGCAGGAGAGTGGTAAGGTACTGTTTTCCATCAGTTTGCAAAATGCACACACAATGCCAGTGTTGTGTGCTTCGTTTTTGGCCTTTAGCGTCTCTTGTCACCTACACCTTAGCAAAAAGCTTTCCCACTATGTCTCGCAAGGAGAAACTGTGCCAGGACAGAAAACATCTCCTATCGTGTTCTAGAGGTTGCACAAAGGTTTGCAGAGTGTTTTGCACCAAGGAAAAGAAAGTCGTCCAAAACTCCTTCTTTTTCAATATTCATGTGAATGCAAAAGGCAGGAGAGTGGTAAGGTACTGTTTTCCATCAGTTTGCAAAATGCACCCACAATGCCAGTGTTGTGCTGCTTCGTTCTTTGTCCTTTAGCTGCCTCTTGTCACCTACACCTTAGAAAAGCTTTCCACTATGTCTCGCAAGGAGAAACTGTGCCAGGACAGAAAACATCTCCCTATCGTGTTCTAGAGGTTGCACAAAGGTTTGCAGAGTGTTTTGCACCAAGGAAAAGAAAGTTGTCCAAAACTCCTTCTATTTCAATATTCATGTGAATGCAAAAGGCAGGAGAGTGGTAAGGTACTGTTTTCCATCAGTTTGCAAAATGCACACACAATGCCAGTGTTGTGCTGCTTCGTTTTGGCCTTTAGCGTCTCTTGTCACCTACACCTTAGAAAAAGCTTTCCCACTATGTCTCGCAAGGAGAAACTGTGCCAGGACAGAAAACATCTCCTATCGTGTTCTAGAGGTTGCACAAAGGTTTGCAGAGTGTTTTGCACCAAGGAAAAAAAAGTCGTCCAAAACTCCTTCTATTGCAATATTCATGTGAATGCAAAAGGCAGGAGAGTGGTAAGGTACTGTTTTCCATCAGTTTGCAAAATGCACCCACAATGCCAGTGTTGTGCTGCTTCGTTTTGTCCTTTTAGCCGCCCTTTGGGAACACCTAGGAAAAAGCTTTCTCCCACTATGTCTCGCAAGGAGAAACTGTGCCAGGACAGAAAACATCTCCTATCGTGTTCTAGAGGTTGCACAAAGGTTTGCAGAGTGTTTTGCACCAAGGAAAAGAAAGTTGTCCAAAACTCCTTCTTTTCAATATTCATGTGAATGCAAAAGGCAGGAGAGTGGTAAGGTACTGTTTTCCATCAGTTTGCAAAATGCACACACAATGCCAGTGTTGTGCTGCTTTGTCACTTTACAATTTACACTTAGAAAAGCTTTCCCACTATGTCTCGCAAGGAGAAACTGTGCCAGGACAGAAAACATCTCCTATCGTGTTCTAGAGGTTGCACAAAGGTTTGCAGAGTGTTTTGCACCAAGGAAAAGAAAGTCGTCCAAAACTCCTTCTATTTCAATATTCATGTGAATGCAAAAGGCAGGAGAGTGGTAAGGTACTGTTTTCCATCAGTTTGCAAAATGCACCCACAATGCCAGTGTTGTGCTGTTTTCGTTCTTGTCCTTTAGCGTCTCTTGTCACCTACACCTTAGAAAAACCTTTCCCACTATGTCTCGCAAGGAGAAACTGTGCCAGGACAGAAAACATCTCCTATCGTGTTCTAGAGGTTGCACAAATGTTTGCAGAGTGTTTTGCACCAAGGAAAAGAAAGTTGTCCAAAACTCCTTCTATTTCAATATTCATGTGAATGCAAAAGGCAGGAGAGTGGTAAGGTACTGTTTTCCATCAGTTTGCAAAATGCACCACACAATGCCAGTGTTGTGCTGCTTCGCTTTGTCCTTTAGCGCCTCTTGTCACCTACACCTTAGAAAAGCTTTCCCAATATGTCTCGCAAGGAGAAACTGTGCCAGGACAGAAAACATCTCCTATCGTGTTCTAGAGGTTGCACAAAGGTTTGCAGAGTGTTTTGCACCAAGGAAAAGAAAGTTGTCCAAAACTCCTTCTATTGCAATATTCATGTGAATGCAAAAGGCAGGAGAGTGGTAAGGTACTGTTTTCCATCAGTTTGCAAAATGCACCCACAATGCCAGTGTTGTGCTGCTTCGTTTTTGTCCTTTTTTAGCGTCTCTTGTCACCTACACCTTAGAAAAAGCTTTCACACTATGTCTCGCAAGGAGAAACTGTGCCAGGACAGAAAACATCTCCTATCGTGTTCTAGAGGTTGCACAAAGGTTTGCAGAGTGTTTTGCACCAAGGAAAAGCGTCCAAAACTCCTTCTATTTCAATATTCATGTGAATGCAAAAGGCAGGAGAGTGGTAAGGTACTGTTTTCTATCAGTTTGCAAAATGCACACAATGCCAGTGTTGTGCTGCATCCTTTAGCGCCTCTTGTCACCTACACCTTAGAAAAAAGCTTCCCACTATGTCTCGCAAGGAGAAACTGTGCCAGGACAGAAAACATCTCCTATCGTGTTCTAGAGGTTGCACAAAGGTTTGCAGAGTGTTTTGCACCAAGGAAAAGAAACGTCATCCAAAACTCCTTCTATTGCAATATTCATGTGAATGCAAAAGGCAGGAGAGTGGTAAGGTACTGTTTTCTATCAGTTTGCAAGCTGCACCCACAATGCCAGTGTTGTGCTGCTTCGTTCTTTGGCCTTTAGCGCCTCTTGTCACCTACACCTTAGAAAAACCTTTCCCACTATGTCTCGCAAGGAGAAACTGTGCCAGGACAGAAAACATCTCCTATCGAGGTTCTAGAGGTTGCACAAAGGTTTGCAGAGTGTTTTGCACCAAGGAAAAGAAAGTCGTCCAAAACACCTTCTATTGCAATATTCATGTGAATGCAAAAGGCAGGAGAGTGGTAAGGTAACTGTTTTCCATCAGTTTGCAAAATGCACCCACAATGCCAGTGTTGTGCTGCTTCTGTTCATGCCTTTTAGCGTCTCTTGTCACCTACACCTTAGAAAAAGCTTTCCCACTATGTCTCGCAAGGAGAAACTGTGCCAGGACAGAAAACATCTCCTATCGTGGTTCTAGAGGTTGCACAAAGGTTTGCAGAGTGTTTTGCACCAAGGAAAAGAAAGTCGTCCAAAACTCCTTCTATTGCAATATTCATGTGAATGCAAAAGGCAGGAGAGTGGTAAGGTACTGTTTTCTATCAGTTTGCAAAATGCACCCACAATGCCAGTGTTGTGCTGCTTCGTTCTTTTGGCCTTTTTAGCGCCTCTTGTCACCTACACCTTAGAAAAACTTTCCACTATGTCTCGCAAGGAGAAACTGTGCCAGGACAGAAAACATCTCCTATCGTGTTCTAGAGGTTGCACAAAGGTTTGCAGAGTGTTTTGCACCAAGGAAAAAAAAGTCGTCCAAAACTCCTTCTATTGCAATATTCATGTGAATGCAAAAGGCAGGAGAGTGGTAAGGTACTGTTTTCTATCAGTTTGCAAATGCACCCACAATGCCAGTGTTGTGCTGCTTTGTTCTTGTCCTTTAGCCGCCTCTTTGTCACCTACACAACTTAGAAAAAGCTTTCCCACTATGTCTCGCAAGGAGAAACTGTGCCAGGACAGAAAACATCTCCTATCGTGTTCTAGAGGTTGCACAAAGGTTTGCAGAGTGTTTTGCACCAAGGAAAAGAAAGTCGTCCAAAACTCCTTCTATTGCAATATTCATGGGAATGCAAAAGGCAGGAGAGTGGTAAGGTACTGTTTTCTATCAGTTTGCAAGCTGCACCCACAATGCCAGTGTTGTGCTGCTTCGTTCTTCGCCTTTAGCGTCTCTTGTCACCTACACCTTACAACAACCTTTCCCACTATGTCTCGCAAGGAGAAACTCTGCCAGGACAGAAAACATCTCCTATCGTCTTCTAGAGGTTGCACAAAGCTTTGCAGAGTGTTTTGCACCAAGGAAAAGAAAGTCGTCCAAAACTCCTTCTATTGCAATATTCATGTGAATGCAAAAGGCAGGAGAGTGGTAAGGTACTGTTTTCTATCAGTTTGCAAGCTGCACCCACAATGCCAGTGTTGTGCTGCTTCGTTTTTGCCTTTAGCGTCTCTTGTCACCTACACCTTAGAAAAGCTTTCCCACTATGTCTCGCAAGGAGAAAC
The DNA here is from genome assembly GCF_901933205.1 of Camarhynchus parvulus. Taxonomy (NCBI): domain Eukaryota; kingdom Metazoa; phylum Chordata; class Aves; order Passeriformes; family Thraupidae; genus Camarhynchus; species Camarhynchus parvulus. The sequence continues at coordinate 8,792 of NW_022148408.1, forward strand.
TCTGCCAGGACAGAAAACATCTCCTATCGTGTTCTAGAGGTTGCACAAAGCTTTGCAGAGTGTTTTGCACCAAGGAAAATAAAGTCGTCCAAAACTCCTTCTATTGAAATATTCATGTGAATGCAAAAGGCAGGAGAGTGGTAAGGTAGTGTTTTCTATCAGTTTGCAAGCTGCACCCACAGTGCCAGTGTTGTGCTGCTTCGTTCTTTCGCCTTTGGGAAGATGCAAAAGCTTTCTCCTATGCTACCGGAAAGGCCAGGACAGAAAACATCTCCTATCTTCTAGAGGTTGCACAAAAGTTTGCATTTTGCACCAAGGCCCGTCCAAAACTCCTTCTATTGCAATATTCATTGAATGCAAAAGGCAGGAGAGTGGTAAGGCGCTATCAGTTTCAGAGCTGCTCCAATGCCAGTGTATCTTCGTCTTTTAGCGTCTCTTGTCACCTACAATTTAGCAAAAAAGCTTTCCACTATGTCTCGCAAGGAGAAACTGTGCCAGGACAGAAAACATCTCCTATCGTGTTTTAGAGGTTCCACAAAGGTTTGCAGAGTGTTTTGCACCAAGGAAAAGAAAATCGTCCAAAACTCCTTCTATTGCAATATTCATGTGGAATGCAAAAGGCAGGAGAGTGGTAAGGTACTGTTTTCTATCAGTTTGCAAGCTGCACCCACAATGCCAGTGTTGGGCTGCTTCCTTCTTCGCCTTTAGCGTCTCTTATCACTACACCTTAGCAAAAGCTTTCCCACTATGTCTCGCAAGGAGAAACTGTGCCAGGACAGAAAACATCTCCTATCGTGTTCTAGAGGTTGCACAAAGGTTTGCAGAGTGTTTTGCACCAAGGAAAAGAAAGTCGTCCAAAACTCCTTCTATTGCAATATTCATGGGAATGCAAAAGGCAGGAGAGTGGTAAGGTACTGTTTTCTATCAGTTTGCAAGCTGCACCCACAATGCCAGTGTTGTGCTGCTTTGTTCTTTTCCTTTTCGTCTCTTGTCACCTACACCTTAGCAAAAAGCTTTCCCACTATGTCTCGCAAGGAGAAACTGTGCCAGGACAGAAAACATCTCCTATCGTGTTCTAGAGGTTGCACAAAGGTTTGCAGAGTGTTTTGCACCAAGGAAAAGAAAGTCGTCCAAAACTCCTTCTATTGCAATATTCATGTGAATGCAAAAGGCAGGAGAGTGGTAAGGTACTGTTTTCTATCAGTTTGCAAGCTGCACCCACAATGCCAGTGTTGTGCTGCTTTTGTTCTTCGCTTTTTAGAGTCTCTGGTCACCTACACCTTAGAAAAAGCTTTCCCAATATGTCTCGCAAGGAGAAACTGTGCCAGGACAGAAAACATCTCCTATCGTGTTCTAGAGGTTGCACAAAGGTTTGCAGAGTGTTTTGCACCAAGGAAAAGAAACTCGTCCAAAACTCCTTCTATTGCAATATTCATGTAAATGCAGAGGGCTGGAGAGTAATAAGGTACTGTGTTCTATCAGTTTGCAAGCTGCACCCACAATGTCAGTGTTGTGCTGCTTCGTTCTTCTCCTTTGGGAAGATGCCGCTCTCTCCAGCTACTGGAGGTGAAGAGGCGGCTTCTACGTGCCAGGACAGAAAACAGCATTTTTGTTCGTTGCACAAAGGTTTGCAGCTCGTTTTGCACCAAGGAAAAGCTTCTGTCCAAACTCCTTCCGAAAAGATGGCCAGGAGAGTGGTAAGGGAGAGGCGCAAGCGTGCCGAGAGTCCGTATCTTCGTCTTTAGCATCTCTTGTCACCTACAGCTTAGCAAAAAGCTCTCCCAGTATGTCTCGCAAGGAGAAACTGTGCCAGGACAAAAAACATCTCCTATCGTCTTCTAGAGGTTGCACAAAGTTTTGCTGAGTGTTTTGCACCAAGGAAAAGAACGTCATCCAAAACTCCTTCTATTGCAACATTCATGTGAATGCAAAAGGCAGGAGAGTGGTAAGGTACTGGTTTCTATCTGTTTGCAAGCTGCACCCACAATGCCAGTGTTGTGCTGCTTCGTTCTTCGCCTTTAGCGTCTCTTGTCACCTACACCTTAGAACAACCTTTCCCACTATGTCTCGCAAGGAGAAACTGTGCCAGGACAGAAAACATCTCCTATCGTCTTCTTGAGGTTGCACAAAGGTTTGCAGAATGTTTTGCACCAAGGAAAAGAAAGTCGTCCAAAACACCTTCTATTGCAATATTCATGTGAATGCAAAAGGCAGGAGAGTGGTAAGGTACTGTTTTCTATCAGTTTGCAAGCTGCACCCACAATGCCAGTGTTGTGCTGCTTTGTTCTTTGCCTTTTCGTCTCTTGTCACCTACAGCTCAGCAAAAAGCTTTCCCACTATGTCTCGCAAGGAGAAACTGTGCCAGGACAGAAAACATCTCCTATCGTGTTCTAGAGGTTGCACAAAGCTTTGCAGAGTGTTTTGCACCAAGGAAAAGAAAGTCGTCCAAAACTCCTTCTATTGCAATATTCATGTGAATGCAAAAGGCAGGAGAGTGGTAAGGTACTGTTTTCTATCAGTTTGCAAGCTGCACCCACAATGCCAGTGTTGTGTTCTTGTCTTTCGTTCTTCGCCTTTGGGAAGATGCCGCTATCTCTGGCTACCGGAGGAAAGAAGCCAGGCTTCACGTGCAAAGAGCATTGTGCCAAAGGTTTCGGCGTGGCGCCCGGAGCGTCGCTTCTGCCGAAAAGATTCATGTGGAGCGGCGCTGTTTTCCATCCGGAGATCTCCGTATCTTCGTCTTTTAGCGTCTCTTGTCACCTACAAGTTAGCAAAAGCTTTCCCACTATGTCTCGCAAGGAGAAACTGTGCCAGGACAGAAAACATCTCCTATCGTGTTCTAGAGGTTGCACAAAGCTTTGCAGAGTGTTTTGCACCAAGGAAAAGAAAGTCGTCCAAAACTCCTTCTATTGCAATATTCATGTGAATGCAAAAGGCAGGAGAGTGGTAAGGTACTGTTTTCTGTCAGTTTGCAAGCTGCACCCACAATGCCAGTGTTGTGCTGCTTCGTTCTTCGCCTTTAGCGTCTCTTATCACCTACATCTTAGCAAAAGCTTTCCCACTATGTCTCGCAAGGAGAAACTGTGCCAGGACAGAAAACATCTCCTATCGTGTTCCAGAGGTTGCACAAAGCTTTGCAGAGTGTTTTGCACCAAGGAAAAGAAAGTCGTCCAAAACTCCTTCTATTGCAATATTCATGGGAATGCAAAAGGCAGGAGAGTGGTAAGGTACTGTTTTCTATCAGTTTGCAAGCTGCACCCACAATGCCAGTGTTGTGCTGCTTCGTTCTTTTGCCTTTTCGTCTCTTGTCACCTACACCTTAGCAAAAGCTTTCCCACTATGTCTCGCAAGGAGAAACTGTGCCAGGACAGAAAACATCTCCTATCGTCTTCTAGAGGTTGCACAAATCTTTGCAGAGTGTTTTGCACCAAGGAAAAAAAGTCGTCTCAACTTCTTCTATTGCAATATTCATGTGAATGCAAAAGGCAGGAGAGTGGTAAGGTACTCTTTTCCATCAGTTTGCAAGCTGCACCCACAGTGCAAGTGTTGTGCTGCTTCGTTCTTCGCCTTTGGGAAGATGCCGCTCTCTCCGGCTACCGGAGGCGAAGAAGCGGCTTCTACGCGCAAAGAGCATTATCTTCGCCGTCGCGGCTCCGGAGCGCGGCTTCATGTCAAAGACGCCCGGGAGTGGCGCTTAGCTTCAGAGAGCTCCGTATCTTCATCTTTAGCTTTTCTTGTCACCTACAATTTAACAAAAAGCTTTCCCACTATGTCTCGCAAGGAGAAACTGTGCCAGGACAAAAAACATCTCCTATCGTGGTCTAGATGTTCCACGGAGGTCTGCATAGTCTTTTGCACCAAGGAAAAGAAAGTCGCCCAAAACTCCTTCTATTGCAATATTCATGTGAATGCAAAAGGCAGGAGAGTGGTAAGGTACTGTTTTCTATCAGTTTGCAAGCTGCACCCACAATGCCAGTGTTGTGCTGCTTCGTTCTTCGCCTTTAGCGTCTCTTGTCACCTACACCTTAGCAAAAGCTTTCCCACTATGTCTCGCAAGGAGAAACTGTGCCAGGACAGAAAACATCTCCTATCGTCTTCTAGAGGTTGCACAAATGTTTGCAGAGTGTTTTGCACCAAGGAAAAGAAAGTCGTCCAAAACTCCTTCTATTGCAATATTCATGGGAATGCAAAAGGCAGGAGAGTGGTAAGGTACTGTTTTCTATCAGTTTGCAAGCTGCACCCACAATGCCAGTGTTGTGCTGCTTTGTTCTTTTCCTTTTCGTCTCTTGTCACCTACACCTCAGCAAAAGCTTTCCCACTATGTCTCGCAAGGAGAAACTGTGCCAGGACAGAAAACATCTCCTATCGTGTTCTAGAGGTTGCACAAAGGTTTGCAGAGTGTTTTGCACCAAGGAAAAGAAAGTCGTCCAAAACTCCTTCTATTGCAATATTCATGTGAATGCAAAAGGCAGGAGAGTGGTAAGGTACTGTTTTCTATCAGTTTGCAAGCTGCACCCACAATGCCAGTGTTGTGCTGCTTCGTTCTTCGCCTTTAGAGTCTCTGGTCACCTACACCTTAGAAAACGCTTTCCCAATATGTCTCTCCAAGGAGAAACTGTGCCAGGACAGAAAACATCTCCTATCGTGTTCTAGAGGTTGCACAAAGCTTTGCAGAGTGTTTTGCACCAAGGAAAAGAAACTCGTCCAAAACTCCTTCTATTGCAATATTCATGTAAATGCAGAGGGCTGGAGAGTAATAAGGTACTGTGTTCTATCAGTTTGCAAGCTGCACCCACAATGTCAGTGTTGTGCTGCTTCGTTCTTCTCCTTTGGGAAGATGCCGCTCTCTCCAGCTACTGGAGGTGAAGAGGCGGCTTCTACGCAGGCAAAAGCATTTGCCGCTTCGCCGGCTTGTCGGCTTCTGCACCAAAAAGATGGCAAGGAGAAACTGCCTTGCCAGGACAGTCATTTAGCATCTCTTGTCACCTACAGCTTAGCAAAAAGCTTTCCCAGTATGTCTCGCAAGGAGAAACTGTGCCAGGACAAAAAACATCTCCTATCGTGTTTTGCACAAAGGTTTGCAGAATGTTTTGCACCAAGGAAAAGAAAGTCGTCCAAAACTCCTTCTATTGCAATATTCATGTGAATGCAAAAGGCAGGAGAGTGGTAAGGTACTGTTTTCTATCAGTTTGCAAGCTGCACCCACAATGCCAGTGTTGTGCTGCTTTCTTCTTCGCTTTTAGCGTCTCTTGTCACCTACACCTTAGCAAAAGCTTTCCCACTATGTCTCGCAAGGAGAAACTGTGCCAGGACAGAAAACATCTCCTATCGTGTTCTAGAGGTTGCACAAAGGTTTGCAGAGTGTTTTGCACCAAGGAAAAGAAAGTCGTCCAAAACTCCTTCTATTGCAATATTCATGTGAATGCAAAAGGCAGGAGAGTGGTAAGGTACTGTTTTCTATCAGTTTGCAAGCTGCACCCACAATGCCAGTGTTGTGCTGCTTCGTTCTTCGCCTTTTTAGCGTCTCTTGTCACCTACACCTTAGCAAAAGCTTTTCCCACTATGTCTCGCAAGGAGAAACTCTGCCAGGACAGAAAACATCTCCTATCGTGTTCCAGAGGTTGCACAAAGCTTTGCAGAGTGTTTTGCACCAAGGAAAAGAAAGTCGTCCAAAACTCCTTCTATTGCAATATTCATGTGAATGCAAAAGGCAGGAGAGTGGTAAGGTACTGTTTTCTATCAGTTTGCAAGCTGCACCCACAATGCCAGTGTTGTGCTGCTTCGTTCTTCGCCTTTAGCGTCTCTTGTCACCTAAACCTTAGCAAAAGCTTTCCCACTATGTCTCGCAAGGAGAAACTGTGCCAGGACAGAAAACATCTCCTATCGTGTTCCAGAGGTTGCACAAAGCTTTGCAGAGTGTTTTTGCACCAAGGAAAAGAAAAAAGTCGTCCAAAACTCCTTCTATTGCAATATTCATGTGAATGCAAAAGGCAGGAGAGTGGTAAGGTACTGTTTTCTATCAGTTTGCAAGCTGCACCCACAATGCCAGTGTTGTGCTGCTTTGTTCTTTGCCTTTTCGTCTCTTGTCACCTACACCTTAGCAAAAAGCTTTCCCACTATGTCTCGCAAGGAGAAACTGTGCCAGGACAGAAAACATCTCCTATCGTCTTCTAGAGGTTGCACAAAGCTTTGCAGAGTGTTTTGCACCAAGGGAAAAAAAGTCGTCTCAAAAACTCCTTCTATTGCAATATTCATGTGAATGCAAAAGGCAGGAGAGTGGTAAGGTACTGTTTTCTATCAGTTTGCAAGCTGCACCCACAGTGCAAGTGTTGTGCTGCTTCGTTCTTCGCCTTTGGGAAGATGCCGCTCTCTCCGGCTACCGGAGGCGAAGAAGCGGCTTCTACGCGCAAAGAGCATTATGCCGCTTCGCCCTTCTGCTCCAGCGGCTTCATGTCAAAGACGCCGGGAGTGGCGCTTTTAGCTTCAGAGAGCTCCGTATCTTCATCTTTAGCTTTTCTTGTCACCTACAATTTAGCAAAAAGCTTTCCCACTATGTCTCGCAAGGAGAAACTGTGCCAGGACAAAAACATCTCCTATCGTGTTCTAGAGGTTCCACAGAGGTCTGCAGAGTGTTTTGCACCAAGGAAAAGAAAGTCGTCCAAAACTCCTTCTATTGCAATATTCATGTGAATGCAAAAGGCAGGAGAGTGGTAAGGTACTGTTTTCTATCAGTTTGCAAGCTGCACCCACAATGCCAGTGTTGTGCTGATTTGTTCTTCGCCTTTTAGCGTCTCTTGTCACCTACACCTTAGAAAAAGCTTTCCCACTATGTCTCTCGCAAGGAGAAACTGTGCCAGGACAGAAAACATCTCCTATCGTGTTCTAGAGGTTGCACAAAGCTTTGCAGAGTGTTTTGCACCAAGGAAAAGAAAGTCGTCCAAAACTCCTTCTATTGCAATATTCATGGGAATGCAAAAGGCAGGAGAGTGGTAAGGTACTGTTTTCTATCAGTTTGCAAGCTGCACCCACAATGCCAGTGTTGTGCTGCTTCGTTCTTCGCCTTTAGCGTCTCTTGTCACCTACACCTTAGAACAACCTTTCCCACTATGTCTCGCAAGGAGAAACTGTGCCAGGACAGAAAACATCTCCTATCGTCTTCTAGAGGTTGCACAAAGCTTTGCAGAGTGTTTTGCACCAAGGAAAAGAAAGTCGTCCAAAACTCCTTCTATTGCAATATTCATGTGAATGCAAAAGGCAGGAGAGTGGTAAGGTACTGTTTTCTATCAGTTTGCAAGCTGCACCCACAATGCCAGTGTTGTGCTGCTTCGTTCTTCGCCTTTAGCGTCTCTTGTCACCTACACCTTAGCAAAAGCTTTTCCCACTATGTCTCGCAAGGAGAAACTGTGCCAGGACAGAAAACATCTCCTATCGTCTTCTAGAGGTTGCACAAAGCTTTGCAGAGTGTTTTGCACCAAGGAAAAGAAAGTCGTCCAAAACTCCTTCTATTGCAATATTCATGTGAATGCAAAAGGCAGGAGAGTGGTAAGGTACTGTTTTCTATCAGTTTGCAAGCTGCACCCACAATGCCAGTTGTTGTGCTGCTTCGTTCTTTCGCCTTTAGCGTCTCTTGTCACCTACATGCAAAAGCTTTCCCACTATGTCTCTCAAGGAGAAACTGTGCCAGGACAGAAAACATCTCCTATCGTGTTCTAGAGGTTGCACAAAGGTTTGCAGAGTGTTTTGCACCAAGGAAAAGAAAGTCGTCCAAAACTCCTTCTATTGCAATATTCATGTGAATGCAAAAGGCAGGAGAGTGGTAAGGTACTGTTTTCTATCAGTTTGCAAGCTGCACCCACAATGCCAGTGTTGTGCTGCTTCGTTCTTCGCCTTTAGGCGTCTCTTGTCACCTACACCTTAGAAAACCTTTCCCACTATGTCTCGCAAGGAGAAACTGTGCCAGGACAGAAAACATCTCCTATCGTCTTCTAGAGGTTGCACAAAGCTTTGCAGAGTGTTTTGCACCAAGGAAAAGAAAGTCGTCCAAAACTCCTTCTATTGCAATATTCATGGGAATGCAAAAGGCAGGAGAGTGGTAAGGTACTGTTTTCTATCAGTTTGCAAGCTGCACCCACAATGCCAGTGTTGTGCTGCTTCGTTCTTCGCCTTTAGCGTCTCTTGTCACCTACACCTTAGCAAAAACCTTTCCCACTATGTCTCGCAAGGAGAAACTGTGCCAGGACAGAAAACATCTCCTATCGTCTTCTAGAGGTTGCACAAAGCTTTGCAGAGTGTTTTGCACCAAGGAAAAGAAAGTCGTCCAAAACTCCTTCTATTGCAATATTCATGTGAATGCAAAAGGCAGGAGAGTGGTAAGGTACTGTTTTCTATCAGTTTGCAAGCTGCACCCACAGTGCAAGTGTTGTGCTGCTTCGTTCTTCGCCTTTGGGAAGATGCCGCTCTCTCCGGCTACCGGAGGCGAAGAAGCGGCTTCTACGGCGCAAAAGAGCATTATGCCGCTCGCCCGGCGCTCTGGGAGCGCGGCTTCACTTGAAAGACGCCGGGAGTGGCGCTTAGCTTCAGAGAGCTCCGTATCTTCGTCTTTAGCGTCTCTTGTCACCTACACTTTAGCAAAAGCTTTCCCACTATGTCTCGCAAGGAGAAACTGTGCCAGGACAGAAAACATCTCCTATCGTGTTCTAGAGGTTGCACAAAGGTTTGCAGAGTGTTTTGCACCAAGGAAAAGAAAGTCGTCCAAAACTCCTTCTATTGCAATATTCATGTGAATGCAAAAGGCAGGAGAGTGGTAAGGTACTGTTTTCTATCAGTTTGCAAGCTGCACCCACAATGCCAGTGTTGTGCTGCTTCGTTCTTCGCCTTTAGCGTCTCTTGTCACCTACACCTTAGCAAAAGCCTTTCCCACTATGTCTCGCAAGGAGAAACTGTGCCAGGACAGAAAACATCTCCTATCGTGTTCTAGAGGTTGCACAAAGGTTTTGCAGAGTGTTTTGCACCAAGGAAAAGAAAGTCGTCCAAAACTCCTTCTATTGCAATATTCATGTGAATGCAAAAGGCAGGAGAGTGGTAAGGTACTGTTTTCTATCAGTTTGCAAGCTGCACCCACAATGCCAGTGTTGTGCTGCTTTCGTTCTTCTTTTTAGCGTCTCTTGTCACCTACACCTTAGCAAAAGCTTTCCCACTATGTCTCGCAAGGAGAAACTGTGCCAGGACAGAAAACATCTCCTATCGTGTTCTAGAGGTTGCACAAAGCTTTGCAGAGTGTTTTGCACCAAGGAAAAAAAGTCGTCCAAAACTCCTTCTATTGCAATATTCATGTGAATGCAAAAAGGTACTGTTTTCTATCAGTTTGCAAGCTGCACCCACAGTGCAAGTGTTGTGCTGCTTCGTTTTCTTTGGGAAGATGCCAGTTTGCTACCGGAGGCCAGGAAAAAAACACTTCTACGGCAAAGAGCATTGTGTTTTTTGCTCCAAAACTCCTTCTATTGGCTTCTGAATGCAAAACGCAGGGAGTGGTAAGGTACTGTTTTTCAGTTTCAAGCTGAGAGCAATGCCAGTGTTATCTTCGTCTTTAGCATCTCTTGTCACCTACACCTTAGCAAAAAGCTTTCCCACTATGTCTCGCAAGGAGAAACTGTGCCAGGACAGAAAACATCTCCTATCGTGTTCTAGAGGTTGCACAAAGGTTTGCAGAGTGTTTTGCACCAAGGAAAAGAAAGTCGTCCAAAACTCCTTCTATTGCAATATTCATGTGAATGCAAAAGGCAGGAGAGTGGTAAGGTACTGTTTTCTATCAGTTTGCAAGCTGCACCCACAATGCCAGTGTTGTGCTGCTTCTTCGCTTTAGTTCTTGTCACCTACACCTTTGGGAAGATTTTTCCCACTCTCTCCAAGGAGAAACTGGAGGACAGAAAACATCTCCTATCGTGTTCTAGAGGTTGCAGCTTTGCAGAGTGTTTTGCACCAAGGAAAAGAAAGTCGTCCAAAACTCCTTCTATTGCAATATTCATGTGAATGCAAAAGGCAGGAGAGTGGGAGTGGTTTTCTATCAGTTTGCAAGCTGCACCCAGATGCCAGTGTTGTATCTTTCGTTCTTCTTTTAGCGTCTCTTGTCACCTACACCTTTGCAAAAAGCTTTCCCACTATGTCTCGCAAGGAGAAACTGTGCCAGGACAAAAACATCTCCTATCGTGTTCTAGAGGTTGCACAAAGCTTTGCAGAGTGTTTTGCACCAAGGAAAAGAAAGTCGTCCAAAACTCCTTCTATTGCAATATTCATGTGAATGCAAAAGGCAGGAGAGTGGTAAGGTACTGTTTTCTATCAGTTTGCAAGCTGCACCCACAATGCCAGTGTTGTGCGTTCCTTCTTGTCACCTTCTTAAACTGTGCCAGGACCTTTAGCAAAGCTTTGTCTGTTTTGTCACCTACACCTTAGCAAAAGCCTTTTCCCACTATGCTTTCCCACTATGTCGCAAGGAGAAACTGTGCCAGGACAGAAAACATCTCCTATCGTGTTCTAGAGGTTGCACAAAGCTTTGCAGAGTGTTTTGCACCAAGGAAAAGAAAGTCGTCCAAAACTCCTTCTATTGCAATATTCATGGGAATGCAAAAGGCAGGAGAGTGGTAAGGTACTGTTTTCTATCAGTTTGCAAGCTGCACCCACAATGCCAGTGTTGTGCTGCTTCGTTCTTTCCTTTAGCATCTCTTGTCACCTACACCTTAGCAAAACCTTTCCCACTATGTCTCGCAAGGAGAAACTGTGCCAGGACAGAAAACATCTCCTATCGTCTTCTAGAGGTTGCACAAAGCTTTGCAGAGTGTTTTGCACCAAGGAAAAAAGAAAGTCGTCCAAAACTCCTTCTATTGCAATATTCATGTGAATGCAAAAGGCAGGAGAGTGGTAAGGTACTGTTTTCTATCAGTTTGCAAGCTGCACCCACAATGCCAGTGTTGTGCTGCTTCGTTCTTCGCCTTTAGCATCTCTTGTCACCTACACCTTAGCAAAAGCTTTCCCACTATGTCTCGCAAGGAGAAACTGTGCCAGGACAGAAAACATCTCCTATCGTCTTCTAGAGGTTGCACAAATCTTTGCAGAGTGTTTTGCACCAAGGAAAAGAAAGTCGTCCAAAACTCCTTCTATTGCAATATTCATGGGAATGCAAAAGGCAGGAGAGTGGTAAGGTACTGTTTTCTATCAGTTTGCAAGCTGCACCCACAATGCCAGTGTTGTGCTGCTTTGTTCTTTGCCTTTTCGTCTCTTGTCACCTACACCTTAGCAAAAAGCTTTCCCACTATGTCTCGCAAGGAGAAACTGTGCCAGGACAGAAAACATCTCCTATCGTGTTCTAGAGGTTGCACAAGTGTGCCAGGTTTGCAGAGTGTTTTGCACCAAGGAAAAGAAAGTCGTCCAAAACTCCTTCTATTGCAATATTCATGTGAATGCAAAAGGCAGGAGAGTGGTAAGGTACTGTTTTCTATCAGTTTGCAAGCTGCACCCACAATGCCAGTGTTGTGCTGCTTCGTTCTTCGCCTTTAGCGTCTCTTGTCACCTACACCTTAGCAAAAGCTTTCCCACTATGTCTCGCAAGGAGAAACTGTGCCAGGACAGAAAACATCTCCTATCGTCTTCTAGAGGTTGCACAAAGGTTTGCAGAGTGTTTTGCACCAAGGAAAAGAAAGTCGTCCAAAACTCCTTCTATTGCAATATTCATGTGAATGCAAAAGGCAGGAGAGTGGTAAGGTACTGTTTTCTATCAGTTTGCAAGCTGCACCCACAATGCCAGTGTTGTGCTGCTTCGTTCTTCGCCTTTAGCGTCTCTTGTCACCTACACCTTAGCAAAAGCTTTCCCACTATGTCTCGCAAGGAGAAACTGTGCCAGGACAGAAAACATCTCCTATCGTCTTCTAGAGGTTGCACAAATGTTTGCAGAGTGTTTTGCACCAAGGAAAATAAAGTCGTCCAAAACTCCTTCTATTGCAATATTCATGTGAATGCAAAAGGCAGGAGAGTGGTAAGGTACTGTTTTCTATCAGTTTGCAAGCTGCACCCACAATGCCAGTGTTGTGCTGCTTCGTTCTTCGCCTTTGGGAAGTCTCTTGTCACCTACCGGCTACAAAAGCTTTCCCACTATGTCTTCTAAGGAGAAACTGTGCCAGGACAGAAAACATCTCCTATCGTCTTCTAGAGGTTGCACAAAGTTTGCAGAGTGTTTTGCACCAAGGAAAAGAAGTCGTCCAAAACTCCTTCTATTGCAATATTCATGTCATGCAAACCTTAGCAAGTGCTTTCCCACTATTTCTATCAGTTTGCAAGCTGTGCCAGGACAGAAAACATCTCCTATCGTCTTTGCCTTTAGAGGTTGCACAAAGCTTTGCAGATTGTTTTGCACCAAGGAAAAAAAGAAAGTCGTTCAAAACTCCTTCTATTGCAAAATTCATGTGAATGCAAAAGGCAAAAGGGAGAGTGGTAAGGTACTGTTTTCTATCAGTTTGCAAGCTGCACCCACAATGCCAGTGTTGTGCTGCTTCGTTCTTCGCCTTTAGCGTCTCTTGTCACCTACACCTTAGCAAAAGCTTTCCCACTATGTCTCGCAAGGAGAAACTGTGCCAGGACAGAAAACATCTCCTATCGTGTTCTAGAGGTTGCACAAAGATTTGCAGAGTGTTTTGCACCAAGGAAAAGAAAGTCGTCCAAAACTCCTTCTATTGCAATATTCATGTGAATGCAAAAGGCAGGAGAGTGGTAAGGTACTGTTTTCTATCAGTTTGCAAGCTGCACCCACAATGCCAGTGTTGTGCTGCTTCGTTCTTTCGCCTTTTAGCGTCTCTTGTCACCTACACCTTAGAAAAACCTTTCCCACTATGTCTCGCAAGGAGAAACTGTGCCAGGACAGAAAACATCTCCTATCGTCTTCTAGAGGTTGCACAAAGGTTTGCAGAGTGTTTTGCACCAAGGAAAAGAAAGTCGTCCAAAACTCCTTCTATTGCAATATTCATGGGAATGCAAAAGGCAGGAGAGTGGTAAGGTACTGTTTTCTATCAGTTTGCAAGCTGCACCCACAATGCCAGTGTTGTGCTGCTTCGTTCTAAGCCATTTTAGCGTCTCTTGTCACCTACACCTTAGCAAAAGCTTTCCCACTATGTCTCGCAAGGAGAAAGTGTGCCAGGACAGAAAACATCTCCTATCGTGTTCTAGAGGTTGCACAAAGCTTTGCAGAGTGTTTTGCACCAAGGAAAAGAAAGTCGTCCAAAACTCCTTCTATTGCAATATTCATGTGAATGCAAAAGGCAGGAGAGTGGTAAGGTACTGTTTTCTATCGGTTTGCAAGCTGCACCAACAGTGCAAGTGTTGTGCTGCTTCGTTTTTCGCCTTTGGGAAGATGCCGCTCTCTCCGGCTACCGGAGGCGAAGAAGCGGCTTCTATACGCAAAGAGCATTGTGCCGCTCGCCGTGCGCTCCGGAGCGCGGCTTCACTTGAAAGACGCCCGGGAGTGGCGCTTAGCTTCAGAGAGCTCCGTATCTTCGTCTTTAGCGTCTCTTGTCACCTACACTTTAGCAAAAGCTTTCCCACTATGTCTCGCAAGGAGAAAGTGTGCCAGGACAGAAAACATCTCCTATCGTGTTCTAGATGTTCCACGGAGGTCTGCAGAGTGTTTTGCACCAAGGAAAAGAAAGTCGTCCAAAACTCCTTCTATTGCAATATTCATGTGGATGCAAAAGGCAGGAGAGTGGTAAGGTACTGTTTTCTATCAGTTTGCAAGCTGCACCCACAATGCCAGTGTTGTGCTGCTTCGTTCTTCGCCTTTAGCGTCTCTTATCACTACACATTAGCAAAAGCTTTCCCACTATGTCTCGCAAGGAGAAAGTGTGCCAGGACAGAAAACATCTCCTATCGTGTTCCAGAGGTTGCACAAAGCTTTGCAGAGTGTTTTGCACCAAGGAAAAGAAAGTCGTCCAAAACTCTTTCTATTGCAATATTCATGTGAATGCAAAAGGCAGGAGAGTGATAAGGTACTGTTTTCTATCAGTTTGCAAGCTGCACCTACAATGCCAGTGTTGTGCTGCTTTGTTCTTCGCCTTTAGCGCCTCTTGTCACCTACAACTTAGCAAAATCTTTCCCACTATGTCTCGCAAGGAGAAACTGTGCCAGGACAGAAAACATCTCCTATCGTCTTCTAGAGGTTGCACAAAGCTTTGCACAGTGTTTTGCACCAAGGAAAAGAAAGTCGTCCAAAACTCCTTCTATTGCAATATTCATGTGAATGCAAAAGGCAGTAGAGTGGTAAGGTACTGTTTTCTATCAGTTTGCAAGCTGCACCCACAATGCCAGTGTTGTGCTGCTTCCTTCTTCGCCTTTAGCCTCTCTTGTCACCTACAACTTAGAACAACCTTTCCCACTATGTCTCGCAAGGAGAAACTGTGCCAGGACAGAAAACATCTCCTATCGTCTTCTAGAGCTTGCACAAATGTTTGCAGAGTGTTTTGCACCAAGGAAAAGAAAGTCATCCAAAACTCCTTCTATTGCAATATTCATGTGAATGCAAAAGGCAGGAGAGTGGTAAGGTACTGTTTTCTATCAGTTTGCAAGCTGCACCCACAATGCCAGTGTTGTGCTGCTTCGTTCTTCCCCTTTAGCGTCTCTTGTCACCTACAACTTAGCAAAAACTTATCCACTATGTCTCGCAAGGAGAAAGTGTTCCAGGACAGAAAACATCTCCTATCGTGTTCCAGAGGTTGCACAAAGCTTTGCAGAG
>NW_022148409.1:0-23553 GCF_901933205.1 Camarhynchus parvulus
ATCTCCTATCGTGTTCTAGAGGTTGCACAAAGGTTTGTACAGTGTTTTTGCACCAAGGAAAAGAAAGTTGTCCAAAACTCCTTCTTTTTCAATATTCATGTGAATGCAAAAGGCAGGAGAGTGGTAAGGTACTGTTTTCCATCAGTTTGCAAAATGCACACACAATGCCAGTGTTGTGCTGCTTCGTTTTGTCCTTTAGCGTCTCTTGTCACCTACACCTTAGAAAAAGCTTTCTCACTATGTCTCGCAAGGAGAAACTGTGCCAGGACAGAAAACATCTCCTATCGTGTTCTAGAGGTTGCACAAAGGTTTGTACAGTGTTTTGCACCAAGGAAAAGAAAGTTGTCCAAAACTCCTTCTTTTTCAATATTCATGTGAATGCAAAAGGCAGGAGAGTGGTAAGGTACTGTTTTCCATCAGTTTGCAAAATGCACACACAATGCCAGTGTTGTGCTGCTTCGTTTTGTCCTTTAGCGTCTCTTGTCACCTACACCTTAGAAAAAGCTTTCTCACTATGTCTCGCAAGGAGAAACTGTGCCAGGACAGAAAACATCTCCTATCGTGTTCTAGAGGTTGCACAAAGGTTTGTACAGTGTTTTGCACCAAGGAAAAGAAAGTTGTCCAAAACTCCTTCTTTTCAATATTCATGTGAATGCAAAAGGCAGGAGAGTGGTAAGGTACTGTTTTCCATCAGTTTGCAAAATGCACACACAATGCCAGTGTTGTGCTGCTTCGTTTTGTCCTTTAGCGTCTCTTGTCACCTACACCTTAGAAAAAGCTTTCTCACTATGTCTCGCAAGGAGAAACTGTGCCAGGACAGAAAACATCTCCTATCGTGTTCTAGAGGTTGCACAAAGGTTTGTACAGTGTTTTGCACCAAGGAAAAGAAAGTTGTCCAAAATACTCCTTCTTTTCAATATTCATGTGAATGCAAAAGGCAGGAGAGTGGTAAGGTACTGTTTTCCATCAGTTTGCAAAATGCACACACAATGCCAGTGTTGTGCTGCTTCGTTTTGTCCTTTAGCGTCTCTTGTCACCTACACCTTAGAAAAAGCTTTTCTCACTATGTCTCGCAAGGAGAAACTGTGCCAGGACAGAAAACATCTCCTATCGTGTTCTAGAGGTTGCACAAAGGTTTGTACAGTGTTTTGCACCAAGGAAAAGAAAGTTGTCCAAAACTCCTTCTTTTTCAATATTCATGTGAATGCAAAAGGCAGGAGAGTGGTAAGGTACTGTTTTCCATCAGTTTGCAAAATGCACACACAATGCCAGTGTTGTGCTGCTTCGTTTTTGTCCTTTAGCGTCTCTTGTCACCTACACCTTAGAAAAAGCTTTCTCACTATGTCTCGCAAGGAGAAACTGTGCCAGGACAGAAAACATCTCCTATCGTGTTCTAGAGGTTGCACAAAGGTTTGTACAGTGTTTTGCACCAAGGAAAAGAAAGTTGTCCAAAACTCCTTCTTTTTCAATATTCATGTGAATGCAAAAGGCAGGAGAGTGGTAAGGTACTGTTTTCCATCAGTTTGCAAAATGCACACACAATGCCAGTGTTGTGTGCTTCGTTCATGGCCTTTAGCATCTCTTGTCACCTACACCTTAGAAAAAGCTTTTCTCACTATGTCTCGCAAGGAGAAACTGTGCCAGGACAGAAAACATCTCCTATCGTGTTCTAGAGGTTGCACAAAGGTTTGTACAGTGTTTTGCACCAAGGAAAAGAAAGTTGTCCAAAACTCCTTCTTTTTCAATATTCATGTGAATGCAAAAGGCAGGAGAGTGGTAAGGTACTGTTTTCCATCAGTTTGCAAAATGCACACACAATGCCAGTGTTGTGCTGCTTCGTTTTGTCCTTTAGCGTCTCTTGTCACCTACACCTTAGAAAAAGCTTTCTCACTATGTCTCGCAAGGAGAAACTGTGCCAGGACAGAAAACATCTCCTATCGTGTTCTAGAGGTTGCACAAAGGTTTGTACAGTGTTTTGCACCAAGGAAAAGAAAGTTGTCCAAAACTCCTTCTTTTTCAATATTCATGTGAATGCAAAAGGCAGGAGAGTGGTAAGGTACTGTTTTCCATCAGTTTGCAAAATGCACACACAATGCCAGTGTTGTGCTGCTTCGTTTTGTCCTTTAGCGTCTCTTGTCACCTACACCTTAGAAAAAGCTTTCTCACTATGTCTCGCAAGGAGAAACTGTGCCAGGACAGAAAACATCTCCTATCGTGTTCTAGAGGTTGCACAAAGGTTTGTACAGTGTTTTGCACCAAGGAAAAGAAAGTTGTCCAAAACTCCTTCTTTTCAATATTCATGTGAATGCAAAAGGCAGGAGAGTGGTAAGGTACTGTTTTCCATCAGTTTGCAAAATGCACACACAATGCCAGTGTTGTGCTGCTTCGTTTTTGTCCTTTAGCGTCTCTTGTCACCTACACCTTAGAAAAAGCTTTCTCACTATGTCTCGCAAGGAGAAACTGTGCCAGGACAGAAAACATCTCCTATCGTGTTCTAGAGGTTGCACAAAGGTTTGTACAGTGTTTTGCACCAAGGAAAAGAAAGTTGTCCAAAACTCCTTCTTTTTCAATATTCATGTGAATGCAAAAGGCAGGAGAGTGGTAAGGTACTGTTTTCCATCAGTTTGCAAAATGCACACACAATGCCAGTGTTGTGCTGCTTCGTTTTTGTCCTTTAGCGTCTCTTGTCACCTACACCTTAGAAAAAGCTTTCTCACTATGTCTCGCAAGGAGAAACTGTGCCAGGACAGAAAACATCTCCTATCGTGTTCTAGAGGTTGCACAAAGGTTTGTACAGTGTTTTGCACCAAGGAAAAGAAAGTTGTCCAAAACTCCTTCTTTTTCAATATTCATGTGAATGCAAAAGGCAGGAGAGTGGTAAGGTACTGTTTTCCATCAGTTTGCAAAATGCACACACAATGCCAGTGTTGTGCTGCTTCGTTCTTGTCCTTTAGCGTCTCTTGTCACCTACACCTTAGAAAAAGCTTTCTCACTATGTCTCGCAAGGAGAAACTGTGCCAGGACAGAAAACATCTCCTATCGTGTTCTAGAGGTTGCACAAAGGTTTGTACAGTGTTTTGCACCAAGGAAAAGAAAGTTGTCCAAAACTCCTTCTTTTTCAATATTCATGTGAATGCAAAAGGCAGGAGAGTGGTAAGGTACTGTTTTCCATCAGTTTGCAAAATGCACACACAATGCCAGTGTTGTGCTGCTTCGTTTTGTCCTTTAGCGTCTCTTGTCACCTACACCTTAGAAAAAGCTTTCTCACTATGTCTCGCAAGGAGAAACTGTGCCAGGACAGAAAACATCTCCTATCGTGTTCTAGAGGTTGCACAAAGGTTTGTACAGTGTTTTGCACCAAGGAAAAGAAAGTTGTCCAAAACTCCTTCTTTTTCAATATTCATGTGAATGCAAAAGGCAGGAGAGTGGTAAGGTACTGTTTTCCATCAGTTTGCAAAATGCACACACAATGCCAGTGTTGTGCTGCTTCGTTTTGTCCTTTAGCGTCTCTTGTCACCTACACCTTAGAAAAAGCTTTCTCACTATGTCTCGCAAGGAGAAACTGTGCCAGGACAGAAAACATCTCCTATCGTGTTCTAGAGGTTGCACAAAGGTTTGTACAGTGTTTTGCACCAAGGAAAAGAAAGTTGTCCAAAACTCCTTCTTTTTCAATATTCATGTGAATGCAAAAGGCAGGAGAGTGGTAAGGTACTGTTTTCCATCAGTTTGCAAAATGCACACACAATGCCAGTGTTGTGCTGCTTCGTTTTGTCCTTTAGCGTCTCTTGTCACCTACACCTTAGAAAAAGCTTTCTCACTATGTCTCGCAAGGAGAAACTGTGCCAGGACAGAAAACATCTCCTATCGTGTTCTAGAGGTTGCACAAAGGTTTGTACAGTGTTTTGCACCAAGGAAAAGAAAGTTGTCCAAAACTCCTTCTTTTTCAATATTCATGTGAATGCAAAAGGCAGGAGAGTGGTAAGGTACTGTTTTCCATCAGTTTGCAAAATGCACACACAATGCCAGTGTTGTGCTGCTTCGTTTTGTCCTTTAGCGTCTCTTGTCACCTACACCTTAGAAAAAGCTTTCTCACTATGTCTCGCAAGGAGAAACTGTGCCAGGACAGAAAACATCTCCTATCGTGTTCTAGAGGTTGCACAAAGGTTTTGTACAGTGTTTTGCACCAAGGAAAAGAAAGTTGTCCAAAACTCCTTCTTTTTCAATATTCATGTGAATGCAAAAGGCAGGAGAGTGGTAAGGTACTGTTTTCCATCAGTTTGCAAAATGCACACACAATGCCAGTGTTGTGCTGCTTCGTTTTTGTCCTTTAGCGTCTCTTGTCACCTACACCTTAGAAAAAGCTTTCTCACTATGTCTCGCAAGGAGAAACTGTGCCAGGACAGAAAACATCTCCTATCGTGTTCTAGAGGTTGCACAAAGGTTTGTACAGTGTTTTGCACCAAGGAAAAGAAAGTTGTCCAAAACTCCTTCTTTTTCAATATTCATGTGAATGCAAAAGGCAGGAGAGTGGTAAGGTACTGTTTTCCATCAGTTTGCAAAATGCACACACAATGCCAGTGTTGTGCTGCTTCGTTTTGTCCTTTAGCGTCTCTTGTCACCTACACCTTAGAAAAAGCTTTCTCACTATGTCTCGCAAGGAGAAACTGTGCCAGGACAGAAAACATCTCCTATCGTGTTCTAGAGGTTGCACAAAGGTTTGTACAGTGTTTTGCACCAAGGAAAAGAAAGTTGTCCAAAACTCCTCTTTTTTTCAATATTCATGTGAATGCAAAAGGCAGGAGAGTGGTAAGGTACTGTTTTCCATCAGTTTGCAAAATGCACACACAATGCCAGTGTTGTGCTGCTTCGTTTTGTCCTTTAGCGTCTCTTGTCACCTACACCTTAGAAAAAGCTTTCTCACTATGTCTCGCAAGGAGAAACTGTGCCAGGACAGAAAACATCTCCTATCGTGTTCTAGAGGTTGCACAAAGGTTTGTACAGTGTTTTGCACCAAGGAAAAGAAAGTTGTCCAAAACTCCTTCTTTTTCAATATTCATGTGAATGCAAAAGGCAGGAGAGTGGTAAGGTACTGTTTTCCATCAGTTTGCAAAATGCACACACAATGCCAGTGTTGTGCTGCTTCGTTTTGTCCTTTAGCGTCTCTTGTCACCTACACCTTAGAAAAAGCTTTCTCACTATGTCTCGCAAGGAGAAACTGTGCCAGGACAGAAAACATCTCCTATCGTGTTCTAGAGGTTGCACAAAGGTTTGTACAGTGTTTTGCACCAAGGAAAAGAAAGTTGTCCAAAACTCCTTCTTTTTCAATATTCATGTGAATGCAAAAGGCAGGAGAGTGGTAAGGTACTGTTTTCCATCAGTTTGCAAAATGCACACACAATGCCAGTGTTGTGCTGCTTCGTTTTGTCCTTTAGCGTCTCTTGTCACCTACACCTTAGAAAAAGCTTTCTCACTATGTCTCGCAAGGAGAAACTGTGCCAGGACAGAAAACATCTCCTATCGTGTTCTAGAGGTTGCACAAAGGTTTGTACAGTGTTTTGCACCAAGGAAAAGAAAGTTGTCCAAAACTCCTTCTTTTTCAATATTCATGTGAATGCAAAAGGCAGGAGAGTGGTAAGGTACTGTTTTCCATCAGTTTGCAAAATGCACACACAATGCCAGTGTTGTGCTGCTTCGTTTTGTCCTTTAGCGTCTCTTGTCACCTACACCTTAGAAAAAGCTTTCTCACTATGTCTCGCAAGGAGAAACTGTGCCAGGACAGAAAAACATCTCCTATCGTGTTCTAGAGGTTGCACAAAGGTTTGTACAGTGTTTTGCACCAAGGAAAAGAAAGTTGTCCAAAACTCCTTCTTTTCAATATTCATGTGAATGCAAAAGGCAGGAGAGTGGTAAGGTACTGTTTTCCATCAGTTTGCAAAATGCACACACAATGCCAGTGTTGTGCTGCTTCGTTTTGTCCTTTAGCGTCTCTTGTCACCTACACCTTAGAAAAAGCTTTCTCACTATGTCTCGCAAGGAGAAACTGTGCCAGGACAGAAAACATCTCCTATCGTGTTCTAGAGGTTGCACAAAGGTTTGTACAGTGTTTTGCACCAAGGAAAAGAAAGTTGTCCAAAACTCCTTCTTTTTCAATATTCATGTGAATGCAAAAGGCAGGAGAGTGGTAAGGTACTGTTTTCCATCAGTTTGCAAAATGCACACACAATGCCAGTGTTGTGCTGCTTCGTTTTGTCCTTTAGCGTCTCTTGTCACCTACACCTTAGAAAAAGCTTTCTCACTATGTCTCGCAAGGAGAAACTGTGCCAGGACAGAAAACATCTCCTATCGTGTTCTAGAGGTTGCACAAAGGTTTGTACAGTGTTTTGCACCAAGGAAAAGAAAGTTGTCCAAAACTCCTTCTTTTTCAATATTCATGTGAATGCAAAGGCGCAGGAGAGTGGTAAGGTACTGTTTTCCATCAGTTTGCAAAATGCACACACAATGCCAGTGTTGTGCTGCTTCGTTTTGTCCTTTAGCGTCTCTTGTCACCTACACCTTAGAAAAGCTTTCTCACTATGTCTCGCAAGGAGAAACTGTGCCAGGACAGAAAACATCTCCTATCGTGTTCTAGAGGTTGCACAAAGGTTTGTACAGTGTTTTGCACCAAGGAAAAGAAAGTTGTCCAAAACTCCTTCTTTTTCAATATTCATGTGAATGCAAAAGGCAGGAGAGTGGTAAGGTACTGTTTTCCATCAGTTTGCAAAATGCACACACAATGCCAGTGTTGTGCTGCTTCGTTCTTGTCCTTTAGCGTCTCTTGTCACCTACACCTTAAAAAAGCTTTTCTCTTATGTCTCGCAAGGAGAAACTGTGCCAGGACAAAAAACATCTCCTATCGTGTTCTAGAGGTTGCACAAAGGTTTGTACAGTGTTTTGCACCAAGGAAAAGAAAGTTGTCCAAAACTCCTTCTTTTTCAATATTCATGTGAAGTGCAAAAGCAAGTACTGTTTTCCATCAGTTTGCAAAATGCACACACAATGCCAGTGTTGTGCAGCTTGTTTTTTTAGCGTCTCTTGTCACCTACACCTTAGAAAAGCTTTCTCACTATGTCTCGCAAGGAGAAACTGTGCCAGGACAGAAAACACCTCCTATCGTGTTCTAGAGGTTGCACAAAGGTTTGTACAGTGTTTTGCACCAAGGAAAAGAAAGTTGTCCAAAACTCCTTCTTTCAATATTCATGTGAATGCAAAAGGCAGGAGAGTGGTAAGGTACTGTTTTCCATCAGTTTGCAAACGCCACACAATGCCAGTGTTGTGCTGCTTCGTTTTTTGTCCTTTAGCGTCTCTTGTCACCTACACCTTAGAAAAAGCTTTCTCACTATGTCTCGCAAGGAGAAACTGTGCCAGGACAGAAAACATCTCCTATCGTGTTCTAGAGGTTGCACAAAGGTTTGTACAGTGTTTTGCACCAAGGAAAAGAAAGTTGTCCAAAACTCCTTCTTTTCAATATTCATGTGAATGCAAAAGGCAGGAGAGTGGTAAGGTACTGTTTTCCATCAGTTTGCAAAATGCACACACAATGCCAGTGTTGTGCTGCTTCGTTTTTGCCCTTTAGCGTCTCTTGTCACCTACACCTTAGAAAAAGCTTTCTCACTATGTCTCGCAAGGAGAAACTGTGCCAGGACAGAAAAACATCTCCTATCGTGTTCTAGAGGTTGCACAAAGGTTTGTACAGTGTTTTGCACCAAGGAAAAGAAAGTTGTCCAAAACTCCTTCTTTTCAATATTCATGTGAATGCAAAAGGCAGGAGAGTGGTAAGGTACTGTTTTCCATCAGTTTGCAAAATGCACACACAATGCCAGTGTTGTGCTGCTTCGTTTTGTCCTTTAGCGTCTCTTGTCACCTACACCTTAGAAAAAGCTTTCTCACTATGTCTCGCAAGGAGAAACTGTGCCAGGACAGAAAACATCTCCTATCGTGTTCTAGAGGTTGCACAAAGGTTTGTACAGTGTTTTGCACCAAGGAAAAGAAAGTTGTCCAAAACTCCTTCTTTTCAATATTCATGTGAATGCAAAAAGGCAGGAGAGTGGTAAGGTACTGTTTTCCATCAGTTTGCAAAATGCACACACAATGCCAGTGTTGTGCTGCTTCGTTTTGTCCTTTAGCGTCTCTTGTCACCTACACCTTAGAAAAAGCTTTCTCACTATGTCTCGCAAGGAGAAACTGTGCCAGGACAGAAAACATCTCCTATCGTGTTCTAGAGGTTGCACAAAGGTTTGTACAGTGTTTTGCACCAAGGAAAAGAAAGTTGTCCAAAACTCCTTCTTTTCAATATTCATGTGAATGCAAAAGGCAGGAGAGTGGTAAGGTACTGTTTTCCATCAGTTTGCAAAATGCACACACAATGCCAGTGTTGTGCTGCTTCGTTTTGTCCTTTAGCGTCTCTTGTCACCTACACCTTAGAAAAAGCTTTCTCACTATGTCTCGCAAGGAGAAACTGTGCCAGGACAGAAAACATCTCCTATCGTGTTCTAGAGGTTGCACAAAGGTTTGTACAGTGTTTTGCACCAAGGAAAAGAAAGTTGTCCAAAACTCCTTCTTTTCAATATTCATGTGAATGCAAAAGGCAGGAGAGTGGTAAGGTACTGTTTTCCATCAGTTTGCAAAATGCACACACAATGCCAGTGTTGTGCTGCTCCGTTTTGTCCTTTAGCGTCTCTTGTCACCTACACCTTAGAAAAAGCTTTCTCACTATGTCTCGCAAGGAGAAACTGTGCCAGGACAGAAAACATCTCCTATCGTGTTCTAGAGGTTGCACAAAGGTTTGTACAGTGTTTTGCACCAAGGAAAAGAAAGTTGTCCAAAACTCCTTCTTTTTCAATATTCATGTGAATGCAAAAGGCAGGAGAGTGGTAAGGTACTGTTTTCCATCAGTTTGCAAAATGCACACACAATGCCAGTGTTGTGCTGCTTCGTTTTGTCCTTTAGCGTCTCTTGTCACCTACACCTTAGAAAAAGCTTTCTCACTATGTCTGGCAAGGAGAAACTGTGCCAGGACAGAAAACATCTCCTATCGTGTTCTAGAGGTTGCACAAAGGTTTGTACAGTGTTTTGCACCAAGGAAAAGAAAGTTGTCCAAAACTCCTTCTTTTTCAATATTCATGTGAATGCAAAAGGCAGGAGAGTGGTAAGGTACTGTTTTCCATCAGTTTGCAAAATGCACACACAATGCCAGTGTTGTGCTGCTTCGTTTTGTCCTTTAGCGTCTCTTGTCACCTACACCTTAGAAAAAGCTTTCTCACTATGTCTCGCAAGGAGAAACTGTGCCAGGACAGAAAACATCTCCTATCGTGTTCTAGAGGTTGCACAAAGGTTTGTACAGTGTTTTGCACCAAGGAAAAGAAAGTTGTCCAAAAAACCTTCTTTTTCAATATTCATGTGAATGCAAAAGGCAGGAGAGTGGTAAGGTACTGTTTTCCATCAGTTTGCAAAATGCACACACAATGCCAGTGTTGTGCTGCTTCGTTTTGTCCTTTAGCGTCTCTTGTCACCTACACCTTAGAAAAGCTTTCTCACTATGTCTCGCAAGGAGAAACTGTGCCAGGACAGAAAACATCTCCTATCGTGTTCTAGAGGTTGCACAAAGGTTTGTACAGTGTTTTGCACCAAGGAAAAGAAAGTTGTCCAAAACTCCTTCTTTTCAATATTCATGTGAATGCAAAAGGCAGGAGAGTGGTAAGGTACTGTTTTCCATCAGTTTGCAAAATGCACACACAATGCCAGTGTTGTGCTGCTTCGTTTTGTCCTTTAGCGTCTCTTGTCACCTACACCTTAGAAAAGCTTTCTCACTATGTCTCGCAAGGAGAAACTGTGCCAGGACAGAAAACATCTCCTATCGTGTTCTAGAGGTTGCACAAAGGTTTGTACAGTGTTTTGCACCAAGGAAAAGAAAGTTGTCCAAAACTCCTTCTTTTTCAATATTCATGTGAATGCAAAAGGCAGGAGAGTGGTAAGGTACTGTTTTCCATCAGTTTGCAAAATGACACACACAATGCCAGTGTTGTGCTGCTTCGTTTTGTCCTTTAGCGTCTCTTGTCACCTACACCTTAGAAAAAGCTTTCTCACTATGTCTCGCAAGGAGAAACTGTGCCAGGACAGAAAACATCTCCTATCGTGTTCTAGAGGTTGCACAAAGGTTTGTACAGTGTTTTGCACCAAGGAAAAGAAAGTTGTCCAAAACTCCTTCTTTTCAATATTCATGTGAATGCAAAAGGCAGGAGAGTGGTAAGGTACTGTTTTCCATCAGTTTGCAAAATGCACACACAATGCCAGTGTTGTGCTGCTTCGTTTCTTGTCCTTTAGCGTCTCTTGTCACCTACACCTTAGAAAAAGCTTTCTCACTATGTCTGGCAAGGAGAAACTGTGCCAGGACAGAAAACATCTCCTATCGTGTTCTAGAGGTTGCACAAAGGTTTGTACAGTGTTTTGCACCAAGGAAAAGAAAGTTGTCCAAAACTCCTTCTTTTCAATATTCATGTGAATGCAAAAGGCAGGAGAGTGGTAAGGTACTGTTTTCCATCAGTTTGCAAAATGCACACACAATGCCAGTGTTGTGCTGCTTCGTTTTGTCCTTTAGCGTCTCTTGTCACCTACACCTTAGAAAAAGCTTTCTCACTATGTCTCGCAAGGAGAAACTGTGCCAGGACAGAAAACATCTCCTATCGTGTTCTAGAGGTTGCACAAAGGTTTGTACAGTGTTTTGCACCAAGGAAAAGAAAGTTGTCCAAAACTCCTTCTTTTCAATATTCATGTGAATGCAAAAGGCAGGAGAGTGGTAAGGTACTGTTTTCCATCAGTTTGCAAAATGCACACACAATGCCAGTGTTGTGCTGCTTCGTTTTGTCCTTTAGCGTCTCTTGTCACCTACACCTTAGAAAAAGCTTTCTCACTATGTCTGGCAAGGAGAAACTGTGCCAGGACAGAAAACATCTCCTATCGTGTTCTAGAGGTTGCACAAAGGTTTGTACAGTGTTTTGCACCAAGGAAAAGAAAGTTGTCCAAAACTCCTTCTTTTTCAATATTCATGTGAATGCAAAAGGCAGGAGAGTGGTAAGGTACTGTTTTCCATCAGTTTGCAAAATGCACACACAATGCCAGTGTTGTGCTGCTTCGTTTTGTCCTTTAGCGTCTCTTGTCACCTACACCTTAGAAAAAGCTTTCTCACTATGTCTCGCAAGGAGAAACTGTGCCAGGACAGAAAACATCTCCTATCGTGTTCTAGAGGTTGCACAAAGGTTTGTACAGTGTTTTGCACCAAGGAAAAGAAAGTTGTCCAAAACTCCTTCTTTTCAATATTCATGTGAATGCAAAAGGCAGGAGAGTGGTAAGGTACTGTTTTCCATCAGTTTGCAAAATGCACACACAATGCCAGTGTTGTGCTGCTTCGTTTTGTCCTTTAGCGTCTCTTGTCACCTACACCTTAGAAAAAGCTTTCTCACTATGTCTCGCAAGGAGAAACTGTGCCAGGACAGAAAACATCTCCTATCGTGTTCTAGAGGTTGCACAAAGGTTTGTACAGTGTTTTGCACCAAGGAAAAGAAAGTTGTCCAAAACTCCTTCTTTTTCAATATTCATGTGAATGCAAAAGGCAGGAGAGTGGTAAGGTACTGTTTTCCATCAGTTTGCAAAATGCACACACAATGCCAGTGTTGTGCTGCTTCGTTTTGTCCTTTAGCGTCTCTTGTCACCTACACCTTAGAAAAAGCTTTCTCACTATGTCTCGCAAGGAGAAACTGTGCCAGGACAGAAAACATCTCCTATCGTGTTCTAGAGGTTGCACAAAGGTTTGTACAGTGTTTTGCACCGGAAAAGAAAGCCCTTCTTTTAAAAAAAAACCATCAGTTTGCAAAATGCACACACAATGCCAGTGTTGTGCTGCTTTCGTTTTGTCCTTTAGCGTCTCTTGTCACCTACACCTTAGAAAAAGCTTTCTCACTATGTCTCGCAAGGAGAAACTGTGCCAGGACAGAAAACATCTCCTATCGTGTTCTAGAGGTTGCACAAAGGTTTGTACAGTGTTTTGCACCAAGGAAAAGAAAGTTGTCCAAAACTCCTTCTTTTCAATATTCATGTGAATGCAAAAGGCAGGAGAGTGGTAAGGTACTGTTTTCCATCAGTTTGCAAAATGCACACACAATGCCAGTGTTGTGCTGCTTCGTTTTGTCCTTTAGCGTCTCTTGTCACCTACACCTTAGAAAAAGCTTTCTCACTATGTCTCGCAAGGAGAAACTGTGCCAGGACAGAAAACATCTCCTATCGTGTTCTAGAGGTTGCACAAAGGTTTGTACAGTGTTTTGCACCAAGGAAAAGAAAGTTGTCCAAAACTCCTTCTTTTTCAATATTCATGTGAATGCAAAAGGCAGGAGAGTGGTAAGGTACTGTTTTCCATCAGTTTGCAAAATGCACACACAATGCCAGTGTTGTGCTGCTTCGTTTTGTCCTTTAGCGTCTCTTGTCACCTACACCTTAGAAAAAGCTTTCTCACTATGTCTGGCAAGGAGAAACTGTGCCAGGACAGAAAACATCTCCTATCGTGTTCTAGAGGTTGCACAAAGGTTTGTACAGTGTTTTGCACCAAGGAAAAGAAAGTTGTCCAAAACTCCTTCTTTTCAATATTCATGTGAATGCAAAAGGCAGGAGAGTGGTAAGGTACTGTTTTCCATCAGTTTGCAAAATGCACACACAATGCCAGTGTTGTGCTGCTTCGTTTTGTCCTTTAGCGTCTCTTGTCACCTACACCTTAGAAAAAGCTTTCTCACTATGTCTCGCAAGGAGAAACTGTGCCAGGACAGAAAACATCTCCTATCGTGTTCTAGAGGTTGCACAAAGGTTTGTACAGTGTTTTGCACCAAGGAAAAGAAAGTTGTCCAAAACTCCTTCTTTTCAATATTCATGTGAATGCAAAAGGCAGGAGAGTGGTAAGGTACTGTTTTCCATCAGTTTGCAAAATGCACACACAATGCCAGTGTTGTGCTGCTTCGTTTTTGTCCTTTAGCGTCTCTTGTCACCTACACCTTAGAAAAAGCTTTCTCACTATGTCTCGCAAGGAGAAACTGTGCCAGGACAGAAAACATCTCCTATCGTGTTCTAGAGGTTGCACAAAGGTTTGTACAGTGTTTTGCACCAAGGAAAAGAAAGTTGTCCAAAACTCCTTCTTTTCAATATTCATGTGAATGCAAAAGGCAGGAGAGTGGTAAGGTACTGTTTTCCATCAGTTTGCAAAATGCACACACAATGCCAGTGTTGTGCTGCTTCGTTTTTGTCCTTTAGCGTCTCTTGTCACCTACACCTTAGAAAAACCTTTCTCACTATGTCTGGCAAGGAGAAACTGTGCCAGGACAGAAAACATCTCCTATCGTGTTCTAGAGGTTGCACAAAGGTTTGTACAGTGTTTTGCACCAAGGAAAAGAAAGTTGTCCAAAACTCCTTCTTTTCAATATTCATGTGAATGCAAAAGGCAGGAGAGTGGTAAGGTACTGTTTTCCATCAGTTTGCAAAATGCACACACAATGCCAGTGTTGTGCTGCTTCGCTTCTTGTCCTTTAGCGTCTCTTGTCACCTACACCTTAGAAAAAGCTTTCTCACTATGTCTGGCAAGGAGAAACTGTGCCAGGACAGAAAACATCTCCTATCGTGTTCTAGAGGTTGCACAAAGGTTTGTACAGTGTTTTGCACCAAGGAAAAGAAAGTTGTCCAAAACTCCTTCTTTTCAATATTCATGTGAATGCAAAAGGCAGGAGAGTGGTAAGGTACTGTTTTCCATCAGTTTGCAAAATGCACACACAATGCCAGTGTTGTGCTTGCTTCGTTCCTTTAGCTGCCTCTTGTCACCTACACCTTAGAAAAAGCTTTCTCACTATGTCTGGCAAGGAGAAACTGTGCCAGGACAGAAAACATCTCCTATCGTGTTCTAGAGGTTGCACAAAGGTTTGTACAGTGTTTTGCACCAAGGAAAAGAAAGTTGTCCAAAACTCCTTCTTTTCAATATTCATGTGAATGCAAAAGGCAGGAGAGTGGTAAGGTACTGTTTTCCATCAGTTTGCAAAATGCACACACAATGCCAGTGTTGTGCTGCTTGTTTGTCCTTTAGCATCTCTTGTCACCTACACCTTAGAAAAAGCTTTCTCACTATGTCTCGCAAGGAGAAACTGTGCCAGGACAGAAAACATCTCCTATCGTGTTCTAGAGGTTGCACAAAGGTTTGTACAGTGTTTTGCACCAAGGAAAAGAAAGTTGTCCAAAACTCCTTCTTTTCAATATTCATGTGAATGCAAAAGGCAGGAGAGTGGTAAGGTACTGTTTTCCATCAGTTTGCAAAATGCACACACAATGCCAGTGTTGTGCTGCTTCGTCTTTGTCCTTTAGCGTCTCTTGTCACCTACACCTTAGAAAAAGCTTTCTCACTATGTCTGGCAAGGAGAAACTGTGCCAGGACAGAAAACATCTCCTATCGTGTTCTAGAGGTTGCACAAAGGTTTGTACAGTGTTTTGCACCAAGGAAAAGAAAGTTGTCCAAAACTCCTTCTTTTCAATATTCATGTGAATGCAAAAGGCAGGAGAGTGGTAAGGTACTGTTTTCCATCAGTTTGCAAAATGCACACACAATGCCAGTGTTGTGCTTGCTTCGTTTTGTCCTTTAGCGTCTCTTGTCACCTACACCTTAGAAAAAGCTTTCTCACTATGTCTCGCAAGGAGAAACTGTGCCAGGACAGAAAACATCTCCTATCGTGTTCTAGAGGTTGCACAAAGGTTTGTACAGTGTTTTGCACCAAGGAAAAGAAAGTTGTCCAAAACTCCTTCTTTTTTCAATATTCATGTAAATTCCCCCCGTATTGCAAAATGCACACACAATGCCAGTGTTGTGCTGCTTCGTTTTGTCCTTTAGCGTCTCTTGTCACCTACACCTTAGAAAAAGCTTTCTCACTATGTCTGGCAAGGAGAAACTGTGCCAGGACAGAAAACATCTCCTATCGTGTTCTAGAGGTTGCACAAAGGTTTGTACAGTGTTTTGCACCAAGGAAAAGAAAGTTGTCCAAAACTCCTTCTTTTCAATATTCATGTGAATGCAAAAGGCAGGAGAGTGGTAAGGTACTGTTTTCCATCAGTTTGCAAAATGCACACACAATGCCAGTGTTGTGTGCTTCGCTTCATGGCCTTTAGCATCTCTTGTCACCTACACCTTAGAAAAAGCTTTCTCACTATGTCTGGCAAGGAGAAACTGTGCCAGGACAGAAAACATCTCCTATCGTGTTCTAGAGGTTGCACAAAGGTTTGTACAGTGTTTTGCACCAAGGAAAAGAAAGTTGTCCAAAACTCCTTCTTTTCAATATTCATGTGAATGCAAAAGGCAGGAGAGTGGTAAGGTACTGTTTTCCATCAGTTTGCAAAATGCACACACAATGCCAGTGTTGTGCTGCTTCGTTTTTGTCCTTTAGCGTCTCTTGTCACCTACACCTTAGAAAAAGCTTTCTCACTATGTCTCGCAAGGAGAAACTGTGCCAGGACAGAAAACATCTCCTATCGTGTTCTAGAGGTTGCACAAAGGTTTGTACAGTGTTTTGCACCAAGGAAAAGAAAGTTGTCCAAAACTCCTTCTTTTCAATATTCATGTGAATGCAAAAGGCAGGAGAGTGGTAAGGTACTGTTTTCCATCAGTTTGCAAAATGCACACACAATGCCAGTGTTGTGCTGCTTCGCTTTGTCCTTTAGCGTCTCTTGTCACCTACACCTTAGAAAAAGCTTTCTCACTATGTCTCGCAAGGAGAAACTGTGCCAGGACAGAAAACATCTCCTATCGTGTTCTAGAGGTTGCACAAAGGTTTGTACAGTGTTTTGCACCAAGGAAAAGAAAGTTGTCCAAAACTCCTTCTTTTCAATATTCATGTGAATGCAAAAGGCAGGAGAGTGGTAAGGTACTGTTTTCCATCAGTTTGCAAAATGCACACACAATGCCAGTGTTGTGCTGCTTCGTTCATCGCCTTTAGCATCTCTCAGAAAAACATCTCCTATCGTGTTCTAGAGGTTGCACAAAGGTTTGTACAGTGTTTTGCACCAAGGAAAAGAAAGTTGTCCAAAACTCCTTCTTTTCAATATTCATGTGAATGCAAAAGGCAGGAGAGTGGTAAGGTACTGTTTTCCATCAGTTTGCAAAATGCACACACAATGCCAGTGTTGTGCTGCTTCTGTTTTGTCCTTTTAGCGTCTCTTGTCACCTACACCTTAGAAAAAGCTTTCTCACTATGTCTCGCAAGGAGAAACTGTGCCAGGACAGAAAACATCTCCTATCGTGTTCTAGAGGTTGCAAAAAGGTTTGTACAGTGTTTTGCACCAAGGAAAAGAAAGTTGTCCAAAACTCCTTCTTTTCAATATTCATGTGAATGCAAAAGGCAGGAGAGTGGTAAGGTACTGTTTTCCATCAGTTTGCAAAATGCACACACAATGCCAGTGTTGTGCTGCTTCTGTTTTGTCCTTTAGCGGCTCTTTGTCACCTACACCTTAGAAAAAGCTTTCCCTATGTCTCGCAAGGAGAAACTGTGCCAGGACAGAAAACATCTCCTATCGTGTTCTAGAGGTTGCACAAAGGTTTGTACAGTGTTTTGCACCAAGGAAAAGAAACTTGTCCAAAACTCCTTCTTTTCAATATTCATGTGAATGCAAAAGGCAGGAGAGCGGTAAGGTACTGTTTTCCATCAGTTTGCAAAATGCACACACAATGCCAGTGTTGTGCTGCTTGGCGTTTTTATCCTTTTAGCGTCTCTTGTCACCTACACCTTAGAAAAAGCTTTCTCACTATGTCTGGCAAGGAGAAACTGTGCCAGGACAGAAAACATCTCCTATCGTGTTCTAGAGGTTGCACAAAGGTTTGTACAGTGTTTTGCACCAAGGAAAAGAAAGTTGTCCAAAACTCCTTCTTTTCAATATTCATGTGAATGCAAAAGGCAGGAGAGTGGTAAGGTAACTGTTTTCCATCAGTTTGCAAAATGCACACACAATGCCAGTGTTGTGCTGCTTCGCTTTGTCCTTTAGCGTCTCTTGTCACCTACACCTTAGAAAAAGCTTTCTCACTATGTCTCGCAAGGAGAAACTGTGCCAGGACAGAAAACATCTCCTATCGTGTTCTAGAGGTTGCACAAAGGTTTGTACAGTGTTTTGCACCAAGGAAAAGAAAGTTGTCCAAAACTCCTTCTTTTCAATATTCATGTGAATGCAAAAGGCAGGAGAGTGGTAAGGTACTGTTTTCCATCAGTTTGCAAAATGCACACACAATGCCAGTGTTGTGCTGCTTCGCTTCATGTCCTTTAGCGTCCCTTGTCACCTACACCTTAGAAAAAGCTTTCTCACTATGTCTGGCAAGGAGAAACTGTGCCAGGACAGAAAACATCTCCTATCGTGTTCTAGAGGTTGCACAAAGGTTTGTACAGTGTTTTGCACCAAGGAAAAGAAAGTTGTCCAAAACTCCTTCTTTTCAATATTCATGTGAATGCAAAAGGCAGGAGAGTGGTAAGGTACTGTTTTCCATCAGTTTGCAAAATGCACACACAATGCCAGTGTTGTGCTTGCTTCTGCTCATGTCCTTTAGCGTCTCTTGTCACCTACACCTTAGAAAAAGCTTTCTCACTATGTCTCGCAAGGAGAAACTGTGCCAGGACAGAAAACATCTCCTATCGTGTTCTAGAGGTTGCACAAAGGTTTGTACAGTGTTTTGCACCAAGGAAAAGAAAGTTGTCCAAAACTCCTTCTTTTCAATATTCATGTGAATGCAAAAGGCAGGAGAGTGGTAAGGTACTGTTTTCCATCAGTTTGCAAAATGCACACACAATGCCAGTGTTGTGCTGCTTCGTTCATTGTCCTTTAGCGTCTCTTGTCACCTACACCTTAGAAAAAGCTTTCTCACTATGTCTCGCAAGGAGAAACTGTGCCAGGACAGAAAACATCTCCTATCGTGTTCTAGAGGTTGCACAAAGGTTTGTGCAGTGTTTTGCACCAAGGAAAAGAAAGTTGTCCAAAACTCCTTCTTTTCAATATTCATGTGAATGCAAAAGGCAGGAGAGTGGTAAGGTACTGTTTTCTATCAGTTTGCAAAATGCACACACAATGCCAGTGTTGTGCCGCTTCGTTCTTGGCCTTTAGCATCCGCGAACAAGACGCCTCCTAAACAGTGCGCTGGCGGGGGCTTCTGCGAAAGACGCCGGGACCGGCGCTTTGCTTCGAAGCTCGTATCTTCGTCTTTAGCGTCTCTTGTCACCTACACCTTAGAAAAAGCTTTCTCACTATGTCTCGCAAGGAGAAACTGTGCCAGGACAGAAAACATCTCCAATCGTGTTCTAGAGGTTGCACAAAGGTTTGTACAGTGTTTTGCACAAAGGAAAAGAAAGTTGTCCAAAACTCCTTCTTTTCAATATTCATGTGAATGCAAAAGGCAGGAGAGTGGTAAGGTACTGTTTTCCATCCGTTTGCAAAATGCACACACAATGCCAGTGTTGTGCTGCTTCGTTCTTGTCCTTTAGCGTCTCTTGTCACCTACACCTTAGAAAAAGCTTTCTCACTATGTCTCGCAAGGAGAAACTGTGCCAGGACAGAAAACATCTCCTATCGTGTTCTAGAGGTTGCACAAAGGTTTGTGCAGTGTTTTGCACCAAGGAAAAGAAAGTTGTCCAAAACTCCTTCTTTTCAATATTCATGTGAATGCAAAAGGCAGGAGAGTGGTAAGGTACTGTTTTCCATCAGTTTGCAAAATGCACACACAATGCCAGTGTTGTGCTGCTTCGTTTTGTCCTTTAGCGTCTCTTGTCACCTACACCTTAGAAAAACCTTTCTCACTATGTCTCGCAAGGAGAAACTGTGCCAGGACAGAAAACATCTCCTATCGTGTTCTAGAGGTTGCACAAAGGTTTGTACAGTGTTTTGCACCAAGGAAAAGAAAGTTGTCCAAAACTCCTTCTTTTCAATATTCATGTGAATGCAAAAGGCAGGAGAGTGGTAAGGTACTGTTTTCCATCAGTTTGCAAAATGCACACACAATGCCAGTGTTGTGCTGCTTCGTTTTGTCCTTTAGCGTCTCTTGTCACCTACACCTTAGAAAAAGCTTTCTCACTATGTCTCGCAAGGAGAAACTGTGCCAGGACAGAAAACATCTCTTATCGTGTTCTAGAGGTTGCACAAAGGTTTGCAGAGTGTTTTGCACCAAGGAAAAGAAAGTTGTCCAAAACTCCTTCTATTGCAATATTCATGTGAATGCAAAAGGCAGGAGAGTGGTAAGGTACTGTTTTCTATCAGTTTGCAAGCTGCACACACAATGCCAGTGTTGTGCCGCTTCGTTCTTCGCCTCTGGGCCGATGCGCTCTCTCCGGCTAGCGGAGGCGAAAGCGGCTTCTTCGCGTAAAAAAAAAAGAGCATTGTGCCGCTAGCCGTGCGCTCCGGGCCGGCTTCTGCCGGCGGCCGCCGGGACCGGCGCTTTGCTTCGGAGAGCTCCGTATCTTCGTCTTTAGCGTCTCTTGTCACCTACACCTTAGAAAAAGCTTTCTCACTATGTCTCGCAAGGAGAAACTGTGCCAGGACAGAAAACATCTCCTATCGTGTTCTAGAGGTTGCACAAAGGTTTGTACGGTGTTTTGCACCAAGGAAAAGAAAGTTGTCCAAAACTCCTTCTTTTCAATATTCATGTGAATGCAAAAGGCAGGAGAGTGGTAAGGTACTGTTTTCCATCAGTTTGCAAAATGCACACACAATGCCAGTGTTGTGCTGCTTCGTTTTGTCCTTTAGCGTCTCTTGTCACCTACACCTTAGAAAAAGCTTTCTCACTATGTCCGCAAGGGAGAAACTGTGCCAGGACAGAAAACATCTCCTATCGTGTTCTAGAGGTTGCACAAAGGTTTGTACAGTGTTTTGCACCAAGGAAAAGAAAGTTGTCCAAAACTCCTTCTTTTTCAATATTCATGTGAATGCAAAAGGCAGGAGAGTGGTAAGGTACTGTTTTCCATCAGTTTGCAAAATGCACACACAATGCCAGTGTTGTGCTGCTTCGTTTCTTCTCCTTTAACATCTCTTGTCACCTACACCTTAGAAAAAGCTTTCTCACTATGTCTGGCAAGGAGAAACTGTGCCAGGACAGAAAACATCTCCTATCGTGTTCTAGAGGTTGCACAAAGGTTTGTACAGTGTTTTGCACCGCGGAAAAGAAAGTTGTCCAAAACTCCTTCTTTTCAATATTCATGTGAATGCAAAAGGCAGGAGAGTGGTAAGGTACTGTTTTCCATCAGTTTGCAAAATGCACACACAATGCCAGTGTTGTGCTGCTTCGTTCTTGGCCTTTGCGCATCTCTTGTCACCTACACCTTAGAAAAAGCTTTCTCACTATGTCTCGGCAGAGAAACTGTGCCAGGACAGAAAACATCTCCTATCGTGTTCTAGAGGTTGCACAAAGGTTTTGTACAGTGTTTTGCCCAAAAAGAAAGTTGTCCAAAACTCCTTCTTTTTCAATATTCATGTGAATGCAAAAGGCAGGAGAGTGGTAAGGTACTGTTTTCCATCAGTTTGCAAAATGCACACACAATGCCAGTGTTGTGCTGCTCTGTTTTGTCCTTTAGCGTCTCTTGTCACCTACACCTTAGAAAAAGCTTTCTCACTATGTCTCGCAAGGAGAAACTGTGCCAGGACAGAAAACATCTCCTATCGTGTTCTAGAGGTTGCACAAAGGTTTGTACAGTGTTTTGCAACAAAAGAAAGAAAGTTGTCCAAAAACTCCTTCTTTTCAATATTCATGTGAATGCAAAAGGCAGGAGAGTGGTAAGGTACTGTTTTCCATCAGTTTGCAAAATGCACACACAATGCCAGTGTTGTGCTGCTTCGTTTTGTCCTTTAGCGTCTCTTGTCACCTACACCTTAGAAAAAGCTTTCTCACTATGTCTCGCAAGGAGAAACTGTGCCAGGACAGAAAACATCTCCTATCGTGTTCTAGAGGTTGCACAAAGGTTTGTACAGTGTTTTGCACCAAGGAAAAGAAAGTTGTCCAAAACTCCTTCTTTTTCAATATTCATGTGAATGCAAAAGGCAGGAGAGTGGTAAGGTACTGTTTTCCATCAGTTTGCAAAATGCACACACAATGCCAGTGTTGTGCTGCTTCGTTTTTTGTCCTTTAGCGTCTCTTGTCACCTACACCTTAGAAAAAGCTTTCTCACTATGTCTCGCAAGGAGAAACTGTGCCAGGACAGAAAACATCTCCTATCGTGTTCTAGAGGTTGCACAAAGGTTTGTACAGTGTTTTGCACCAAGGAAAAGAAAGTTGTCCAAAACTCCTTCTTTTCAATATTCATGTGAATGCAAAAGGCAGGAGAGTGGTAAGGTACTGTTTTCCATCAGTTTGCAAAATGCACACACAATGCCAGTGTTGTGCTGCTTCGTTTTTGTTAAGCGTCTCTTGTCACCTACACCTTAGAAAAAGCTTTCTCACTATGTCTCGCAAGGAGAAACTGTGCCAGGACAGAAAACATCTCCTATCGTGTTCTAGAGGTTGCACAAAGTTTTGTACAGTGTTTTGCACCAAGGAAAAGAAAGTTGTCCAAAACTCCTTCTTTTTCAATATTCATGTGAATGCAAAAGGCAGGAGAGTGGTAAGGTACTGTTTTCCATCAGTTTGCAAAATGCACACACAATGCCAGTGTTGTGCTGCTTCGTTTTGTCCTTTAGCGTCTCTTGTCACCTACACCTTAGAAAAAGCTTTCTCACTATGTCTCGCAAGGAGAAACTGTGCCAGGACAGAAAACATCTCCTATCGTGTTCTAGAGGTTGCACAAAGGTTTGTACAGTGTTTTGCACCAAGGAAAAGAAAGTTGTCCAAAACTCCTTCCTTTTCAATATTCATGTGAATGCAAAAGGCAGGAGAGTGGTAAGGTACTGTTTTCCATCAGTTTGCAAAATGCACACACAATGCCAGTGTTGTGCTGCTTCGTTCTTATCCTTTAGCGTCTCTTGTCACCTACACCTTAGAAAAAGCTTTCTCACTATGTCTCGCAAGGAGAAACTGTGCCAGGACAGAAAACATCTCCTATCGTGTTCTAGAGGTTGCACAAAGGTTTGTACAGTGTTTTGCACCAAGGAAAAGAAAGTTGTCCAAAAACTCCTTCTTTTCAATATTCATGTGAATGCAAAAGGCAGGAGAGTGGTAAGGTACTGTTTTCCATCAGTTTGCAAAATGCACACACAATGCCAGTGTTGTGCTGCTTCCTTTTTGTCCTTTAGCGTCTCTTGTCACCTACACCTTAGAAAAAGCTTTCTCACTATGTCTCGCAAGGAGAAACTGTGCCAGGACAGAAAACATCTCCTATCGTGTTCTAGAGGTTGCACAAAGGTTTGTACGAGTGTTTTGCACCAAGGAAAAGAAAGTTGTCCAAAACTCCTTCTTTTCAATATTCATGTGAATGCAAAAGGCAGGAGAGTGGAAGGTACTGTTTTCCATCAGTTTGCAAAATGCACACACAATGCCAGTGTTGTGCTGCTTCGTTTTGGTCCTTTAGCGTCTCTTGTCACCTACACCTTAGAAAAAGCTTTCTCACTATGTCTCGCAAGGAGAAACTGTGCCAGGACAGAAAACATCTCCTATCGTGTTCTAGAGGTTGCACAAAGGTTTGCAGAGTGTTTTGCACCAAGGAAAAGAAAGTTGTCCAAAACTCCTTCTTTTTCAATATTCATGTGAATGCAAAAGGCAGGAGAGTGGTAAGGTACTGTTTTCCATCAGTTTGCAAGCTGCACACACAATGCCAGTGTTGTGCTGCTTCGTTCTTGTCCTTTAGCGTCTCTTGTCACCTACACCTTAGAAAAAGCTTTCTCACTATGTCTCGCAAGGAGAAACTGTGCCAGGACAGAAAACATCTCCTATCGTGTTCTAGAGGTTGCACAAAGGTTTGTACAGTGTTTTGCACCAAGGAAAAGAAAGTTGTCCAAAACTCCTTCTTTTTCAATATTCATGTGAATGCAAAAGGCAGGAGAGTGGTAAGGTACTGTTTTCCATCAGTTTGCAAAATGCACACACAATGCCAGTGTTGTGCTGCTTCGTTCTTGTCCTTGAGCGTCTCTTGTCACCTACACACCTTAGAAAAAGCTTTCCCTCACTATGTCTCGGGCAAGGAGAGAATTTTCTCAACTGTGCCAGGACAGAAAACATCTCCTATCGTGTTCTAGAGGTTGCACAAAGGTTTGTACAGTGTTTTGCACCAAGGAAAAGAAAGTTGTCCAAAACTCCTTCTTTT
Source organism: Camarhynchus parvulus (assembly GCF_901933205.1). Classification (NCBI taxonomy): domain Eukaryota; kingdom Metazoa; phylum Chordata; class Aves; order Passeriformes; family Thraupidae; genus Camarhynchus; species Camarhynchus parvulus. The sequence continues at coordinate 23,301 of NW_022148409.1, forward strand.
CAATATTCATGTGAATGCAAAAGGCAGGAGAGTGGTAAGGTACTGTTTTCCATCAGTTTGCAAAATGCACACACAATGCCAGTGTTGTGCTGCTTCGTTCATGTCCTTTAGCGTCTCTTGTCACCTACACCTTAGAAAAGCTTTCTCACTATGTCTCGCAAGGAGAAACTGTGCCAGGACAGAAAACATCTCCTATCGTGTTCTAGAGGTTGCACAAAAGTTTGTACAGTGTTTTGCACCAAGGAAAAGAAAA
>NW_022148410.1:0-23550 GCF_901933205.1 Camarhynchus parvulus
TGTGCATTTTGCAAACTGATGGAAAACAGTACCTTACCACTCTCCTGCCTTTTGCATTCACATGAATATTGAAAAGAAGGAGTTTTGGACAACTTTCTTTTTCCTTGGTGCAAAACACTGTACAAACCTTTGTGCAACCTCTAGAACACGATAGGAGATGTTTTCTGTCCTGGCACAGTTTCCTGATGGAAAACAATTACCTTACCACTCTCCTGCCTTTTGCATTCACATGAATATTGAAAAGAAGGAGTTTTGGACAACTTTCTTTTCCTTGGTGCAAAACACTGTACAAACCTTTGTGCAACCTCTAGAACACGATGGGAGATGTTTTCTGTCCTGGCACAGTTTCTCCTTGCGAGACATAGTGAGCTTTTTTTTTTTCTAAGGTGTAGGTGACAAGAGGCGCTAAAAGGACAAAACGAAGCAGCACAACACTGGCATTGTGTGTGCATTTTGCAAACTGATGGAAAACAGTACCTTACCACTCTCCTGCCTTTTGCATTCACATGAATATTGAAAAAGAAGGAGTTTTGGACAACTTTCTTTTCCTTGGTGCAAAACACTGTACAAACCTTTGTGCAACCTCTAGAACACGATAGGAGATGTTTTCTGTCCTGGCACAGTTTCTCCTTGCCAGACATAGTGAAAGCTTTTTCTAAGGTGTAGGTGACAAGAGGCGGCTAAAGGACAAAACGAAGCAGCACAACACTGGCATTGTGTGTGCATTTTGCAAACTGATGGAAAACAGTACCTTACCACTCTCCTGCCTTTTGCATTCACATGAATATTGAAAAAGAAGGAGTTTTGGACAACTTTCTTTTCCTTGGTGCAAAACACTGTACAAACCTTTGTGCAACCTCTAGAACACGATAGGAGATGTTTTCTGTCCTGGCACAGTTTCTCCTTGCGAGACATAGTGAAAGCTTTTTCTAAGGTGTAGGTGACAAAGAGGCGCTAAAAGGACAAAACGAAGCAGCACAACACTGGCATTGTGTGTGCATTTTGCAAACTGATGGAAAACAGTACCTTACCACTCTCCTGCCTTTTGCATTCACATGAATATTGAAAAAGAAGGAGTTTTGGACAACTTTCTTTTCCTTGGTGCAAAACACTGTACAAACCTTTGTGCAACCTCTAGAACACGATAGGAGATGTTTTCTGTCCTGGCACAGTTTCTCCTTGCGAGACATAGTGAAAGCTTTTTTTCTAAGGTGTAGGTGACAAAGAGACGCTAAAGGACAAAACGAAGCAGCACAACACTGGCATTGTGTGTGCATTTTGCAAACTGATGGAAAACAGTACCTTACCACTCTCCTGCCTTTTGCATTCACATGAATATTGAAAAAGAAGGAGTTTTGGACAACTTTCTTTTCCTTGGTGCAAAACACTGTACAAACCTTTGTGCAACCTCTAGAACACGATAGGAGATGTTTTCTGTCCTGGCACAGTTTCTCCTTGCGAGACATAGTGAAAGCTTTTTTCTAAGGTGTAGGTGACAAGAGGCGGCTAAAGGACAAAACGAAGCAGCACAACACTGGCATTGTGTGTGCATTTTGCAAACTGATGGAAAACAGTACCTTACCACTCTCCTGCCTTTTGCATTCACATGAATATTGAAAAAAGAAGTTTTGGACAACTTTCTTTTCCTTGGTGCAAAACACTGTACAAACCTTTGTGCAACCTCTAGAACACGATAGGAGATGTTTTCTGTCCTGGCACAGTTTCTCCTTGCCAGACATAGTGAGAAAGGTTTTTCTAAGGTGTAGGTGACAAGAGGCGCTAAAAGGACAAAACGAAGCAGCACAACACTGGCATTGTGTGTGCATTTTGCAAACTGATGGAAAACAGTACCTTACCACTCTCCTGCCTTTTGCATTCACATGAATATTGAAAAAGAAGGAGTTTTGGACAACTTTCTTTTCCTTGGTGCAAAACACTGTACAAACCTTTGTGCAACCTCTAGAACACGATAGGAGATGTTTTCTGTCCTGGCACAGTTTCTCCTTGCGAGACATAGTGAAAGCTTTTTTCTAAGGTGTAGGTGACAAGAGGCGCTAAAGGACAAAACGAAGCAGCACAACACTGGCATTGTGTGTGCATTTTGCAAACTGATGGAAAACAGTACCTTACCACTCTCCTGCCTTTTGCATTCACATGAATATTGAAAAAGAAGGAGTTTTGGACAACTTTCTTTTCCTTGGTGCAAAACACTGTACAAACCTTTGTGCAACCTCTAGAACACGATAGGAGATGTTTTCTGTCCTGGCACAGTTTCTCCTTGCGAGACATAGTGAAAAGCTTTTTCTAAGGTGTAGGTGACAAGAGGCGCTAAAAGGACAAAAGCGAAGCAGCACAACACTGGCATTGTGTGTGCATTTTGCAAACTGATGGAAAACAGTACCTTACCACTCTCCTGCCTTTTGCATTCACATGAATATTGAAAAAGAAGGAGTTTTGGACAACTTTCTTTTCCTTGGTGCAAAACACTGTACAAACCTTTGTGCAACCTCTAGAACACGATAGGAGATGTTTTCTGTCCTGGCACAGTTTCTCCTTGCGAGACATAGTAGGAAAGCTTTTTTCTAAGGTGTAGGTGACAAAAGAGGCGCTAAAGGACACAAAACGAAGCAGCACAACACTGGCATTGTGTGTGCATTTTGCAAACTGATGGAAAACAGTACCTTACCACTCTCCTGCCTTTTGCATTCACATGAATATTGAAAAAGAAGGAGTTTTGGACAACTTTCTTTTCCTTGGTGCAAAACACTGTACAAACCTTTGTGCAACCTCTAGAACACGATAGGAGATGTTTTCTGTCCTGGCACAGTTTCTCCTTGCGAGACATAGTGTGAAAGCTTTTCTAAGGTGTAGGTGACAAGAGGCGCTAAAGGGACAAAAACGAAGCAGCACAACACTGGCATTGTGTGTGCATTTTGCAAACTGATGGAAAACAGTACCTTACCACTCTCCTGCCTTTTGCATTCACATGAATATGAAAAAAAGAAGGAGTTTTGGACAACTTTCTTTTCCTTGGTGCAAAACACTGTACAAACCTTTGTGCAACCTCTAGAACACGATAGGAGATGTTTTCTGTCCTGGCACAGTTTCTCCTTGCGAGACATAGTGAGAAAGCTTTTTCTAAGGTGTAGGTGACAAGGCGACTAAAGGCGCTAAAGGACAAAACGAAGCAGCACAACACTGGCATTGTGTGTGCATTTTGCAAACTGATGGAAAACAGTACCTTACCACTCTCCTGCCTTTTGCATTCACATGAATATTGAAAAAGAAGGAGTTTTGGACAACTTTCTTTTCCTTGGTGCAAAACACTGTACAAACCTTTGTGCAACCTCTAGAACACGATAGGAGATGTTTTCTGTCCTGGCACAGTTTCTCCTTGCGAGACATATAGTGGCTTTTTTTTTTCTAAGGTGTAGGTGACAAAGAGGCGCTAAAGGACAAAACGAAGCAGCACAACACTGGCATTGTGTGTGCATTTTGCAAACTGATGGAAAACAGTACCTTACCACTCTCCTGCCTTTTGCATTCACATGAATATTGAAAAAGAAGGAGTTTTGGACAACTTTCTTTTCCTTGGTGCAAAACACTGTACAAACCTTTGTGCAACCTCTAGAACACGATAGGAGATGTTTTCTGTCCTGGCACAGTTTCTCCTTGCGAGACATAGTGAAAGCTTTTTTCTAAGGTGTAGGTGACAAGAGGGCGCTAAAGGACAAAACGAAGCAGCACAACACTGGCATTGTGTGTGCATTTTGCAAACTGATGGAAAACAGTACCTTACCACTCTCCTGCCTTTTGCATTCACATGAATATTGAAAAAGAAGGAGTTTTGGACAACTTTCTTTTCCTTGGTGCAAAACACTGTACAAACCTTTGTGCAACCTCTAGAACACGATGGGAGATGTTTTCTGTCCTGGCACAGTTTCTCCTTGCGAGACATAGTGAAAGCTTTTTCTAAGGTGTAGGTGACAAAGAGGCGCTAAAAAGGACAAAACGAAGCAGCACAACACTGGCATTGTGTGTGCATTTTGCAAACTGATGGAAAACAGTACCTTACCACTCTCCTGCCTTTTGCATTCACATGAATATTGAAAAAAAGAAGGAGTTTTGGACAACTTTCTTTTCCTTGGTGCAAAACACTGTACAAACCTTTGTGCAACCTCTAGAACACGATAGGAGATGTTTTCTGTCCTGGCACAGTTTCTCCTTGCGAGACATAGTGAAAGCTTTTTCTAAGGTGTAGGTGACAAAGAGGCGCTAAAGGACAAAACGAAGCAGCACAACACTGGCATTGTGTGTGCATTTTGCAAACTGATGGAAAACAGTACCTTACCACTCTCCTGCCTTTTGCATTCACATGAATATTGAAAAAGAAGGAGTTTTGGACAACTTTCTTTTCCTTGGTGCAAAACACTGTACAAACCTTTGTGCAACCTCTAGAACACGATAGGAGATGTTTTCTGTCCTGGCACAGTTTCTCCTTGCGAGACATAGTGAAAGCTTTTTTCTAAGGTGTAGGTGACAAAGAGGCGCTAAAGGACAAAACGAAGCAGCACAACACTGGCATTGTGTGTGCATTTTGCAAACTGATGGAAAACAGTACCTTACCACTCTCCTGCCTTTTGCATTCACATGAATATTGAAAAAGAAGGAGTTTTGGACAACTTTCTTTTCCTTGGTGCAAAACACTGTACAAACCTTTGTGCAACCTCTAGAACACGATAGGAGATGTTTTCTGTCCTGGCACAGTTTCTCCTTGCGAGACATAGTGAAAGCTTTTTCTAAAGGTGTAGGTGACAAGAGGCGGCTAAAGGACAAAACGAAGCAGCACAACACTGGCATTGTGTGTGCATTTTGCAAACTGATGGAAAACAGTACCTTACCACTCTCCTGCCTTTTGCATTCACATGAATATTGAAAAAGAAGGAGTTTTGGACAACTTTCTTTTCCTTGGTGCAAAACACTGTACAAACCTTTGTGCAACCTCTAGAACACGATAGGAGATGTTTTCTGTCCTGGCACAGTTTCTCCTTGCGAGACATAGTGAAAGGTTTTTCTAAGGTGTAGGTGACAAAGAGGCGCTAAAGGACAAAAGCGAAGCAGCACAACACTGGCATTGTGTGTGCATTTTGCAAACTGATGGAAAACAGTACCTTACCACTCTCCTGCCTTTTGCATTCACATGAATATTGAAAAAGAAGGAGTTTTGGACAACTTTCTTTTCCTTGGTGCAAAACACTGTACAAACCTTTGTGCAACCTCTAGAACACGATAGGAGATGTTTTCTGTCCTGGCACAGTTTCTCCTTGCGAGACATAGTGAAAGCTTTTTCTAAGGTGTAGGTGACAAGAGGCGCTAAAGGACAAAACGAAGCAGCACAACACTGGCATTGTGTGTGCATTTTGCAAACTGATGGAAAACAGTACCTTACCACTCTCCTGCCTTTTGCATTCACATGAATATTGAAAAAGAAGGAGTTTTGGACAACTTTCTTTTCCTTGGTGCAAAACACTGTACAAACCTTTGTGCAACCTCTAGAACACGATAGGAGATGTTTTCTGTCCTGGCACAGTTTCTCCTTGCCAGACATAGTGAAAGCTTTTTTCTAAGGTGTAGGTGACAAGAGGCGCTAAAGGACAAAAGCGAAGCAGCACAACACTGGCATTGTGTGTGCATTTTGCAAACTGATGGAAAACAGTACCTTACCACTCTCCTGCCTTTTGCATTCACATGAATATTGAAAAGAAGGAGTTTTGGACAACTTTCTTTTCCTTGGTGCAAAACACTGTACAAACCTTTGTGCAACCTCTAGAACACGATAGGAGATGTTTTCTGTCCTGGCACAGTTTCTCCTTGCCAGACATATAGTGAAAGCTTTTTCTAAGGTGTAGGTGACAAGAGGCGCTAAAAGGACAAAACGAAGCAGCACAACACTGGCATTGTGTGTGCATTTTGCAAACTGATGGAAAACAGTACCTTACCACTCTCCTGCCTTTTGCATTCACATGAATATTGAAAAAGAAGGAGTTTTGGACAACTTTCTTTTCCTTGGTGCAAAACACTGTACAAACCTTTGTGCAACCTCTAGAACACGATAGGAGATGTTTTCTGTCCTGGCACAGTTTCTCCTTGCGAGACAATAGTGAAAGCTTTTTTTCTAAGGTGTAGGTGACAAGAGGCGCTAAAAGGACAAAACGAAGCAGCACAACACTGGCATTGTGTGTGCATTTTGCAAACTGATGGAAAACAGTACCTTACCACTCTCCTGCCTTTTGCATTCACATGAATATTGAAAAGAAGGAGTTTTGGACAACTTTCTTTTCCTTGGTGCAAAACACTGTACAAACCTTTGTGCAACCTCTAGAACACGATAGGAGATGTTTTCTGTCCTGGCACAGTTTCTCCTTGCGAGACACATAGTGAAAGCTTTTTTCTAAGGTGTAGGTGACAAGAGGCGGCTAAAGGACAAAACGAAGCAGCACAACACTGGCATTGTGTGTGCATTTTGCAAACTGATGGAAAACAGTACCTTACCACTCTCCTGCCTTTTGCATTCACATGAATATTGAAAAAGAAGGAGTTTTGGACAACTTTCTTTTCCTTGGTGCAAAACACTGTACAAACCTTTGTGCAACCTCTAGAACACGATAGGAGATGTTTTCTGTCCTGGCACAGTTTCTCCTTGCGAGACATAGTGTGAAAGGTTTTTTTCTAAGGTGTAGGTGACAAGAGGCGCTAAAGGACAAAACGAAGCAGCACAACACTGGCATTGTGTGTGCATTTTGCAAACTGATGGAAAACAGTACCTTACCACTCTCCTGCCTTTTGCATTCACATGAATATTGAAAAAGAAGGAGTTTTGGACAACTTTCTTTTCCTTGGTGCAAAACACTGTACAAACCTTTGTGCAACCTCTAGAACACGATGGGAGATGTTTTCTGTCCTGGCACAGTTTCTCCTTGCCGAGACATAGTGAAAGCTTTTTTCTAAGGTGTAGGTGACAAGAGGCGCTAAAAGGACAAAACGAAGCAGCACAACACTGGCATTGTGTGTGCATTTTGCAAACTGATGGAAAACAGTACCTTACCACTCTCCTGCCTTTTGCATTCACATGAATATTGAAAAAAAGAAGGAGTTTTGGACAACTTTCTTTTCCTTGGTGCAAAACACTGTACAAACCTTTGTGCAACCTCTAGAACACGATAGGAGATGTTTTCTGTCCTGGCACAGTTTCTCCTTGCGAGACATAGTGAAAGCTTTTTCTAAGGTGTAGGTGACAAAGAGGCGCTAAAGGACAAAGCGAAGCAGCACAACACTGGCATTGTGTGTGCATTTTGCAAACTGATGGAAAACAGTACCTTACCACTCTCCTGCCTTTTGCATTCACATGAATATTGAAAAAGAAGGAGTTTTGGACAACTTTCTTTTCCTTGGTGCAAAACACTGTACAAACCTTTGTGCAACCTCTAGAACACGATAGGAGATGTTTTCTGTCCTGGCACAGTTTCTCCTTGCCGAGACATAGTGAAAGCTTTTTCTAAGGTGTAGGTGACAAGAGGCGCTAAAGGACAAAAACGAAGCAGCACAACACTGGCATTGTGTGTGCATTTTGCAAACTGATGGAAAACAGTACCTTACCACTCTCCTGCCTTTTGCATTCACATGAATATTGAAAAAGAAGGAGTTTTGGACAACTTTCTTTTCCTTGGTGCAAAACACTGTACAAACCTTTGTGCAACCTCTAGAACACGATAGGAGATGTTTTCTGTCCTGGCACAGTTTCTCCTTGCCGAGACATAGTGAAAGCTTTTTCTAAGGTGTAGGTGACAAAAGGCGGCGGCTAAAGGACAAAACGAAGCAGCACAACACTGGCATTGTGTGTGCATTTGCAAACTGATGGAAAACAGTACCTTACCACTCTCCTGCCTTTTGCATTCACATGAATATTGAAAAAGAAGGAGTTTTGGACAACTTTCTTTTCCTTGGTGCAAAACACTGTACAAACCTTTGTGCAACCTCTAGAACACGATAGGAGATGTTTTCTGTCCTGGCACAGTTTCTCCTTGCGAGACATAGTGAAAGCTTTTTCTAAGGTGTAGGTGACAAGAGGCGCTAAAGGACAAAACGAAGCAGCACAACACTGGCATTGTGTGTGCATTTTGCAAACTGATGGAAAACAGTACCTTACCACTCTCCTGCCTTTTGCATTCACATGAATATTGAAAAAGAAGGAGTTTTGGACAACTTTCTTTTCCTTGGTGCAAAACACTGTACAAACCTTTGTGCAACCTCTAGAACACGATAGGAGATGTTTTCTGTCCTGGCACAGTTTCTCCTTGCCAGACATAGTGAAAAGTTTTTCTAAGGTGTAGGTGACAAAGAGGCGGCTAAAGGACAAAAGAAGCAGCACAACACTGGCATTGTGTGTGCATTTTGCAAACTGATGGAAAACAGTACCTTACCACTCTCCTGCCTTTTGCATTCACATGAATATTGAAAAGAAGGAGTTTTGGACAACTTTCTTTTCCTTGGTGCAAAACACTGTACAAACCTTTGTGCAACCTCTAGAACACGATAGGAGATGTTTTCTGTCCTGGCACAGTTTCTCCTTGCGAGACATAGTGAAAGCTTTTTCTAAGGTGTAGGTGACAAGAGGCGCTAAAGGACAAAACGAAGCAGCACACAACACTGGCATTGTGTGTGCATTTTGCAAACTGATGGAAAACAGTACCTTACCACTCTCCTGCCTTTTGCATTCACATGAATATTGAAAAAGAAGGAGTTTTGGACAACTTTCTTTTCCTTGGTGCAAAACACTGTACAAAACCTTTGTGCAACCTCTAGAACACGATAGGAGATGTTTTCTGTCCTGGCACAGTTTCTCCTTGCAGACATAGTGAAAGTTTTTCTAAGGTGTAGGTGACAAAAGAGGATGCTAAAGGGACAAAAACGAAGCAGCACAACACTGGCATTGTGTGTGCATTTTGCAAACTGATGGAAAACAGTACCTTACCACTCTCCTGCCTTTTGCATTCACATGAATATTGAAAAAAAGGAGTTTTGGACAACTTTTTTTCCTTGGTGCAAAACACTGTACAAACCTTTGTGCAACCTCTAGAACACGATAGGAGATGTTTTCTGTCCTGGCACAGTTTCTCCTTGCGAGACATAGTGAAAGCTTTTTCTAAGGTGTAGGTGACAAGAGGCGCTAAAGGACAAAACGAAGCAGCACAACACTGGCATTGTGTGTGCATTTTGCAAACTGATGGAAAACAGTACCTTACCACTCTCCTGCCTTTTGCATTCACATGAATATTGAAAAGAAGGAGTTTTGGACAACTTTCTTTTCCTTGGTGCAAAACACTGTACAAACCTTTGTGCAACCTCTAGAACACGATAGGAGATGTTTTCTGTCCTGGCACAGTTTCTCCTTGCGAGACATAGTGAAAGCTTTTTCTAAGGTGTAGGTGACAAGAGGCGCTAAAGGACAAAACGAAGCAGCACAACACTGGCATTGTGTGTGCATTTTGCAAACTGATGGAAAACAGTACCTTACCACTCTCCTGCCTTTTGCATTCACATGAATATTGAAAAAGAAGGAGTTTTTGGACAACTTTCTTTTCCTTGGTGCAAAACACTGTACAAACCTTTGTGCAACCTCTAGAACACGATAGGAGATGTTTTCTGTCCTGGCACAGTTTCTCCTTGCGAGACATAGTGAAAGCTTTTTCTAAGGTGTAGGTGACAAGAGGCGCTAAAGGACAAAACGAAGCAGCACAACACTGGCATTGTGTGTGCATTTTGCAAACTGATGGAAAACAGTACCTTACCACTCTCCTGCCTTTTGCATTCACATGAATATTGAAAAGAAGGAGTTTTGGACAACTTTCTTTTCCTTGGTGCAAAACACTGTACAAACCTTTGTGCAACCTCTAGAACACGATAGGAGATGTTTTCTGTCCTGGCACAGTTTCTCCTTGCCGAGACATAGTGAAAGCTTTTTTCTAAGGTGTAGGTGACAAGAGGCGGCTAAAGGACAAAACGAAGCAGCACAACACTGGCATTGTGTGTGCATTTTGCAAACTGATGGAAAACAGTACCTTACCACTCTCCTGCCTTTTGCATTCACATGAATATTGAAAAAGAAGGAGTTTTGGACAACTTTCTTTTCCTTGGTGCAAAACACTGTACAAACCTTTGTGCAACCTCTAGAACACGATAGGAGATGTTTTCTGTCCTGGCACAGTTTCTCCTTGCGAGACATAGTGAAAGCTTTTTCTAAGGTGTAGGTGACAAGAGGCGCTAAAACAAAACGAAGCAGCACAACACTGGCATTGTGTGTGCATTTTGCAAACTGATGGAAAACAGTACCTTACCACTCTCCTGCCTTTTGCATTCACATGAATATTGAAAAAGAAGGAGTTTTGGACAACTTTCTTTTCCTTGGTGCAAAACACTGTACAAACCTTTGTGCAACCTCTAGAACACGATAGGAGATGTTTTCTGTCCTGGCACAGTTTCTCCTTGCGAGACATACATAGTGAAAGCTTTTTTTCTAAGGTGTAGGTGACAAAGAGGCGCTAAAGGACAAAAAGCGAAGCAGCACAACACTGGCATTGTGTGTGCATTTTGCAAACTGATGGAAAACAGTACCTTACCACTCTCCTGCCTTTTGCATTCACATGAATATTGAAAAAGAAGGAGTTTTGGACACTTTTTTTTTCCTTGGTGCAAAACACTGTACAAACCTTTGTGCAACCTCTAGAACACGATAGGAGATGTTTTCTGTCCTGGCACAGTTTCTCCTTGCGAGACATAGTGAAAGTTTTTCTAAGGTGTAGGTGACAAGAGGCGCTAAAGGACAAAACGAAGCAGCACAACACTGGCATTGTGTGTGCATTTTGCAAACTGATGGAAAACAGTACCTTACCACTCTCCTGCCTTTTGCATTCACATGAATATTGAAAAAGAAGGAGTTTTGGACAACTTTCTTTTCCTTGGTGCAAAACACTGTACAAACCTTTGTGCAACCTCTAGAACACGATGGGAGATGTTTTCTGTCCTGGCACAGTTTCTCCTTGCCAGACATAGTGAAAGCTTTTTCTAAGGTGTAGGTGACAAGAGGCGCTAAAGGACAAAACGAAGCAGCACAACACTGGCATTGTGTGTGCATTTTGCAAACTGATGGAAAACAGTACCTTACCACTCTCCTGCCTTTTGCATTCACATGAATATTGAAAAAGAAGGAGTTTTGGACAACTTTCTTTTCCTTGGTGCAAAACACTGTACAAACCTTTGTGCAACCTCTAGAACACGATAGGAGATGTTTTCTGTCCTGGCACAGTTTCTCCTTGCGAGACATAGTGAAAGGTTTTTCTAAGGTGTAGGTGACAAGAGGCGCTAAAGGACAAAACGAAGCAGCACAACACTGGCATTGTGTGTGCATTTTGCAAACTGATGGAAAACAGTACCTTACCACTCTCCTGCCTTTTGCATTCACATGAATATTGAAAAAGAAGGAGTTTTGGACAACTTTCTTTTCCTTGGTGCAAAACACTGTACAAACCTTTGTGCAACCTCTAGAACACGATAGGAGATGTTTTCTGTCCTGGCACAGTTTCTCCTTGCGAGACATAGTGAAAGCTTTTTTCTAAGGTGTAGGTGACAAGAGGCGCTAAAGGACAAAACGAAGCAGCACAACACTGGCATTGTGTGTGCATTTTGCAAACTGATGGAAAACAGTACCTTACCACTCTCCTGCCTTTTGCATTCACATGAATATTGAAAAAGAAGGAGTTTTTGGACAACTTTCTTTTCCTTGGTGCAAAACACTGTACAAACCTTTGTGCAACCTCTAGAACACGATAGGAGATGTTTTCTGTCCTGGCACAGTTTCTCCTTGCGAGACATAGTGAAAGCTTTTCTAAGGTGTAGGTGACAAAGAGGGCGCTAAAGGACAAAGCGAAGCAGCACAACACTGGCATTGTGTGTGCATTTTGCAAACTGATGGAAAACAGTACCTTACCACTCTCCTGCCTTTTGCATTCACATGAATATTGAAAAAGAAGGAGTTTTGGACAACTTTCTTTTCCTTGGTGCAAAACACTGTACAAACCTTTGTGCAACCTCTAGAACACGATAGGAGATGTTTTCTGTCCTGGCACAGTTTCTCCTTGCGAGACATAGTGAAAGTTTTTTTTCTAAGGTGTAGGTGACAAAGAGGCGCTAAAGGACAAAAGCGAAGCAGCACAACACTGGCATTGTGTGTGCATTTTGCAAACTGATGGAAAACAGTACCTTACCACTCTCCTGCCTTTTGCATTCACATGAATATTGAAAAAGAAGGAGTTTTGGACAACTTTCTTTTCCTTGGTGCAAAACACTGTACAAACCTTTGTGCAACCTCTAGAACACGATAGGAGATGTTTTCTGTCCTGGCACAGTTTCTCCTTGCGAGACATAGTGAGCTTTTTTTTCTAAGGTGTAGGTGACAAGAGGCGCTAAAGGACAAAGCGAAGCAGCACAACACTGGCATTGTGTGTGCATTTTGCAAACTGATGGAAAACAGTACCTTACCACTCTCCTGCCTTTTGCATTCACATGAATATTGAAAAAGAAGGAGTTTTGGACAACTTTCTTTTCCTTGGTGCAAAACACTGTACAAACCTTTGTGCAACCTCTAGAACACGATAGGAGATGTTTTCTGTCCTGGCACAGTTTCTCCTTGCCAGACATAGTAAGCTTTTTTCTAAGGTGTAGGTGACAAAGAGACGCTAAAAAGGACAAAACGAAGCAGCACAACACTGGCATTGTGTGTGCATTTTGCAAACTGATGGAAAACAGTACCTTACCACTCTCCTGCCTTTTGCATTCACATGAATATTGAAAAAGAAGGAGTTTTGGACAACTTTCTTTTCCTTGGTGCAAAACACTGTACAAACCTTTGTGCAACCTCTAGAACACGATGGGAGATGTTTTCTGTCCTGGCACAGTTTCTCCTTGCGAGACATAGTGCTTTTTTTTTCTAAAGTGTGTAGGTGAAGAGGCGGCTAAAAGGACAAAACGAAGCAGCACAACACTGGCATTGTGTGTGCATTTTGCAAACTGATGGAAAACAGTACCTTACCACTCTCCTGCCTTTTGCATTCACATGAATATTGAAAAAGAAGGAGTTTTGGACAACTTTCTTTTCCTTGGTGCAAAACACTGTACAAACCTTTGTGCAACCTCTAGAACCTCTAGAACGATAGGAGATGTTTTCTGTCCTGGCACAGTTTCTCCTTGCGAGACATAGTGAAAGCTTTTTTTCTAAGGTGTAGGTGACAAGAGGCGGCTAAAGGACAAAACGAAGCAGCACAACACTGGCATTGTGTGTGCATTTTGCAAACTGATGGAAAACAGTACCTTACCACTCTCCTGCCTTTTGCATTCACATGAATATTGAAAAAGAAGGAGTTTTGGACAACTTTCTTTTCCTTGGTGCAAAACACTGTACAAACCTTTGTGCAACCTCTAGAACACGATAGGAGATGTTTTCTGTCCTGGCACAGTTTCTCCTTGCGAGACATAGTGAAAGCTTTTTTTCTAAGGTGTAGGTGACAAAGAGGCGGCTAAAAAGGACAAAACGAAGCAGCACAACACTGGCATTGTGTGTGCATTTTGCAAACTGATGGAAAACAGTACCTTACCACTCTCCTGCCTTTTGCATTCACATGAATATTAAAAAAAGAAGGAGTTTTGGACAACTTTCTTTTCCTTGGTGCAAAACACTGTACAAACCTTTGTGCAACCTCTAGAACACGATAGGAGATGTTTTCTGTCCTGGCACAGTTTCTCCTTGCGAGACATATAGTGAAAGGTTTTTTCTAAGGTGTAGGTGACAAGAGGCGCTAAAGGACAAAAACGAAGCAGCACAACACTGGCATTGTGTGTGCATTTTGCAAACTGATGGAAAACAGTACCTTACCACTCTCCTGCCTTTTGCATTCACATGAATATTGAAAAAGAAGGAGTTTTGGACAACTTTCTTTTCCTTGGTGCAAAACACTGTACAAACCTTTGTGCAACCTCTAGAACACGATAGGAGATGTTTTCTGTCCTGGCACAGTTTCTCCTTGCGAGACATAGTGAAAAAGGTTTTTCTAAGGTGTAGGTGACAAAAAGAGGCGGCTAAAGGACAAAACGAAGCAGCACAACACTGGCATTGTGTGTGCATTTTGCAAACTGATGGAAAACAGTACCTTACCACTCTCTGCCTTTTGCATTCACATGAATATTGAAAAAGAAGGAGTTTTGGACAACTTTCTTTTCCTTGGTGCAAAACACTGTACAAACCTTTGTGCAACCTCTAGAACACGATAGGAGATGTTTTCTGTCCTGGCACAGTTTCTCCTTGCGAGACATAGTGAAGCTTTTTTTCTAAGGTGTAGGTGACAAAGAGGCGCTAAAGGACAAAACGAAGCAGCACAACACTGGCATTGTGTGTGCATTTTGCAAACTGATGGAAAACAGTACCTTACCACTCTCCTGCCTTTTGCATTCACATGAATATTGAAAAAGAAGGAGTTTTGGACAACTTTCTTTTCCTTGGTGCAAAACACTGTACAAACCTTTGTGCAACCTCTAGAACACGATAGGAGATGTTTTCTGTCCTGGCACAGTTTCTCCTTGCGAGACATAGTGAAAGCTTTTTTCTAAGGTGTAGGTGACAAGAGGCGCTAAAGGACAAAACGAAGCAGCACAACACTGGCATTGTGTGTGCATTTTGCAAACTGATGGAAAACAGTACCTTACCACTCTCCTGCCTTTTGCATTCACATGAATATTGAAAAAGAAGGAGTTTTGGACAACTTTCTTTTCCTTGGTGCAAAACACTGTACAAACCTTTGTGCAACCTCTAGAACACGATAGGAGATGTTTTCTGTCCTGGCACAGTTTCTCCTTGCGAGACATAGTGTGAAAGCTTTTTCTAAGGTGTAGGTGAGGCGCTAAAAAGGACAAAGCAGCGAAACAGCACAACACTGGCATTGTGTGTGCATTTGCAAACTGATGGAAAACAGTACCTTACCACTCTCCTGCCTTTTGCATTCACATGAATATTGAAAAAGGAAGGAGTTTGGACAACTTTCTTTTCCTTGGTGCAAAACACTGTACAAACCTTTGTGCAACCTCTAGAACCACGATGGGAAGTGTTTTCTGTCCTGGCACAGTTTTCTCCCTTAGCGACACATAGTGAGAAAGCTTTTCTAAGGTGTAGGTGACAAGAGGCGGCTTAAGGACAAAACTGACAGCACAACACTGGCATTGTGTGTGCATTTTGCAAACTTGATGGAAAACAGTACCTTACCACTCTCCTGCCTTTTGCATTCATGCATATTGAAAAAGAAGAGTTTTGGACAACTTTCTTTTCCTTGATTGCAAAACACTGTACAAACCTTTGTGCAACCTCTAGAACCGCAGATGGGAGATGTTTTCTGTCCTGGCACAGTTTCTCCTTGCGAGACATAGTGAAAGGTTTTTCTATGGTGTAGGTGACAAGAGGCGGCTAAAAAGGACAAAGCGAAGCAGCACAACACTGGCATTGTGTGTGTGCATTTTGCAAACTGATGGAAAACAGTACCTTACCACTCTCCTGCCTTTTGCATTCACATGAATATTGAAAAGAAGGAGTTTTGGATAACTTTCTTTCCTTGGTGCAAAACACTGTACAAACATTTGTGCAACCTCTAGAACTTTCTGATGGGAGATGTTTTCTGTCCTGGCACAGTTTCTCCTTGCCAGACATAGTGAAAGAAGCTTTTCTAAAGGTGCAGGTGACAAGGACGCTAAAAAGGACAAAACAAGCAGCACAACACTGGCATTGTGTGTGCATTTTGCAAACTGATGGAAAACAGTACCTTACCACTCTCCTGCCTTTTGCATTCACATGAATATTGAAAAAGAAGGAGTTTTGGACAACTTTCTTTTCCTTGGTGCAAAACACTGTACAAACCTTTATTGCAACCTCTAGAACCACGATGGAGATGTTTTCTGTCCTGGCACAGTTTCTCCTTGCCAGACATAGTGAAAAGCTTTTCTAAGGTGTAGGTGACAAGAGGCGCTAAAGGACAAAGCGAAGCAGCACAACACTGGCATTGTGTGGTGCATTTTGCAAACTGATGGAAAACAGTACCTTACCACTCTCCTGCCTTTTGCATTCACATGAATATTGAAAAGAAGGAGTTTTGGACAACTTTCTTTTTCCTTGGTGCAAAACACTGTACAAACCTTTGTGCAACCTCCTAGAACACGATAGGAGATGTTTTCTGTCCTGGCACAGTTTCTCCTTGCGAGACATAGTGAAAGGTTTTTCTAAGGTGTAGGTGACAAGAGGCGGCTAAAGGACAAAGCGAAGCAGCACAACACTGGCATTTGTGTGTGCATTTTGCAAACTGATGGAAAACAGTACCTTACCACTCTCCTGCCTTTTGCATTCACATGAATATTGAAAAAGAAGGAGTTTTGGATAACTTTCTTTTCCTTGGTGCAAAACACTGTACAAACCTTTGTGCAACCTCTAGAACACGATAGGAGATGTTTTCTGTCCTGGCACAGTTCTCCTTGCCAGACATAGTGAGAAAGGTTTTTCTAAGGTGTAGGTGACAAGAGATGCTAAAGGACAAAACGAAGCACACAACACTGGCATTGTGTGTGCATTTTGCAAACTGATGGAAAACAGTACCTTACCACTCTCCTGCCTTTTGCATTCACATGAATATTGAAAAGAAGGAGTTTTGGACAACTTTCTTTTCCTTGGTGCAAAACACTGTACAAACCTTTGTGCAACCTCTAGAACACGATAGGAGATGTTTTCTGTCCTGGCACAGTTTCTCCTTGCGAGACATAGTGAGAAAGGTTTTCTAAGGTGTAGGTGACAAGAGATGCTAAGGACAAAAGCGAAACAGCACAACACTGGCATTGTGTGTTGCATTTGCAAACTGATGGAAAACAGTACCTTACCACTCTCCTGCCTTTTGCATTCACATGAATATTGAAAAGAAGGAGTTTTGGACAACTTTCTTTTCCTTGGTGCAAAACACTGTACAAACCTTTGTGCGCCTCTAGAACACGATAGGAGATGTTTTCTGTCCTGGCACAGTTTCTCCTTGCAAGACATAGTGAAAGCTTTTCTAAAGGTGTAGGTGACAAAAGAGATGCTAAAAGGACAAAGCAAGCAGCACAACACTGGCATTGTGTGGTGCATTTTGCAAACTGATGGAAAACAGTACCTTACCACTCTCCTGCCTTTTGCATTCACATGAATATTGAAAAAAGAAGGAGTTTTGGACAACTTTCTTTTCCTTGGTGCAAAACACTGTACAAACCTTTGTGCAACCTCTAGAACACGATAGGAGATGTTTTCTGTCCTGGCACAGTTTCTCCTTGCCAGACATAGTGAAAGCTTTTCTAAGGTGTAGGTGACAAAGAGATGCTAAAGGACAAAGCGAAGCAGCACAACACTGGCATTGTGTGTGCATTTTGCAAACTGATGGAAAACAGTACCTTACCACTCTCCTGCCTTTTGCATTCACATGAATATTGAAAAAGAAAGGAGTTTTGGACAACTTTCTTTTCCTTGGTGCAAAACACTGTACAAACCTTTGTGCAACCTCTAGAACACGATAGGAGATGTTTTCTGTCCTGGCACAGTTTCTCCTTTGAGAGACATAGTGAGAAAGTTTTTCTAAGGTGTAGGTGACAAAGATGCTAAGGACAAAGTGAAAGCAGCACAACACTGGCATTGTGTGTGCATTTTGCAAACTGATGGAAAACAGTACCTTACCACTCTCCTGCCTTTTGCATTCACATGAATATTGAAAAAGAAGGAGTTTTGGACAGTTTTTCTTTTCCTTGGTGCAAAACACTGTACAAACCTTTGTGCAACCTCTAGAACACGATAGGAGATGTTTTCTGTCCTGGCACAGTTTCTCAGAACACGATGGGAGATGTTTTCTGTCCTGGCACAGTTTCTCCTTGCCAGACATAGTGAAAGCTTTTCTAAGGTGTAGGTGACAAAAGGAGGCTAAAGGACAAAGCAAAAGCAGCACAACACTGGCATTGTGTGTGCATTTTGCAAACTGATGGAAAACAGTACCTTACCACTCTCCTGCCTTTTGCATTCACATGAATATTGAAAAAGAAGGAGTTTTGGACAACTTTCTTTTCCTTGGTGCAAAACACTGTACAAACCTTTGTGCAACCTCTAGAACACGATAGGAGATGTTTTCTGTCCTGGCACAGTTTCTCCTTGCCGAGACATAGTGAAAGGTTTTCTAAAGGTGTAGGTGACAAGAGGCGGCTAAAGGACAAAGCGAAGCAGCACAACACTGGCATTGTGTGTGCATTTTGCAAACTGATGGAAAACAGTACCTTACCACTCTCCTGCCTTTGCATTCACATGAATATTGAAAAAGAAGGAGTTTTGGACAACTTTCTTTTCCTTGGTGCAAAACACTGTACAAACCTTTGTGCAACCTCTAGAACACGATAGGAGATGTTTTCTGTCCTGGCACAGTTTCTCCTTGCGAGACATAGTGAAAGTTTTTTTTCTAAGGTGTAGGTGACAAGAGGCGCTAAAAGGACAAAGCAGAAGCAGCACAACACTGGCATTGTGTGTGCATTTTGCAAACTGATGGAAAACAGTACCTTACCACTCTCCTGCCTTTTGCATTCACATGAATATTGAAAAAGAAGGAGTTTTGGACAACTTTCTTTTCCTTGGTGCAAAACACTGTACAAACCTTTGTGCAACCTCTAGAACACGATGGGAGATGTTTTCTGTCCTGGCACAGTTTCTCCTTGCCAGACATAGTGAAAGGTTTTTTCTAAGGTGTAGGTGACAAGAGGCGCTAAAAAGGACAAAGCGAAGCAGCACAACACTGGCATTGTGTGTGCATTTTGCAAACTGATGGAAAACAGTACCTTACCACTCTCCTGCCTTTTGCATTCACATGAATATTGAAAAAGAAGGAGTTTTGGACAACTTTCTTTTCCTTGGTGCAAAACACTGTACAAACCTTTGTGCAACCTCTAGAACACGATAGGAGATGTTTTCTGTCCTGGCACAGTTTCTCCTTGCCAGACATAGTGAAAAGCTTTTCTAAGGTGTAGGTGACAAGAGGATTTTTCAAAAGGACAAAACGAAGCAGCACAACACTGGCATTGTGTGTGCATTTTGCAAACTGATGGAAAACAGTACCTTACCACTCTCCTGCCTTTTGCATTCACATGAATATTGAAAAAGAAGGAGTTTTGGACAAGTTTCTTTTCCTTGGTGCAAAACACTCTGCAAACCTTTGTGCAACCTCTAGAACACGATAGGAGATGTTTTCTGTCCTGGCACAGTTTCTCCTTGCCAGACATAGTGAGTTTTTTTTCTAAAGGTGTAGGTGACAAAGAGGCAGCTAAAGGACAAAGCGAAGCAGCACAACACTGGCATTGTGTGTGCATTTTGCAAACTGATGGAAAACAGTACCTTACCACTCTCCTGCCTTTTGCATTCACATGAATATTGAAAAAGAAGGAGTTTTGGACAAGTTTCTTTTCCTTGGTGCAAAACACTGTGCAAACCTTTGTGCAACCTCTAGAACACGATAGGAGATGTTTTCTGTCCTGGCACAGTTTCTCCTTGCTTGAGACATAGTGAAAGCTTTTTCTAAGGTGTAGGTGACAAAAAGAGGCGGCTAAAGGACAAAGCGAGAAGCAGCACAACACTGGCATTGTGTGTGCATTTTGCAAACTGATGGAAAACAGTACCTTACCACTCTCCTGCCTTTTGCATTCACATGAATATTGAAAAAGAAGGAGTTTTGGACAACTTTCTTTTCCTTGGTGCAAAACACTGTACAAACCTTTGTGCAACCTCTAGAACACGATAGGAGATGTTTTCTGTCCTGGCACAGTTTCTCCTTGCCAGACATAGTGAGAAAGCTTTTTCTAAGGTGTAGGTGACAAGAGATGCTAAAAAGGACAAAACGAAGCAGCACAACACTGGCATTGTGTGTGCATTTTGCAAACTGATGGAAAACAGTACCTTACCACTCTCCTGCCTTTTGCATTCACATGAATATTGAAAAAGAAGGAGTTTTGGACAACTTTCTTTTCCTTGGTGCAAAACACTCTGCAAACCTTTGTGCAACCTCTAGAACACGATGGGAGATGTTTTCTGTCCTGGCACAGTTTCTCCTTGCCAGACATAGTGAAAGCTTTTTTCTAAAGGTGTAGGTGACAAAGAGGCGCTAAAGGCCAAAACGAAGCAGCACAACACTGGCATTGTGTGTGCATTTTGCAAACTGATGGAAAACAGTACCTTACCACTCTCCTGCCTTTTGCATTCACATGAATATTGAAAAAGAAGGAGTTTTGGACAACTTTCTTTTCCTTGGTGCAAAACACTGTACAAACCTTTGTGCAACCTCTAGAACACGATAGGAGATGTTTTCTGTCCTGGCACAGTTTCTCCTTGCTTGAGACATAGTGAAAGGTTTTTCTAAGGTGTAGGTGACAAAGAGGCGCTAAAGGACAAAAGCGAAGCAGCACAACACTGGCATTTGTGTGTGCATTTTGCAAACTGATGGAAAACAGTACCTTACCACTCTCCTGCCTTTTGCATTCACATGAATATTGAAAAAGAAGGAGTTTTGGACAAGTTTCTTTTCCTTGGTGCAAAACACTGTACAAACCTTTGTGCAACCTCTAGAACACGATAGGAGATGTTTTCTGTCCTGGCACAGTTTCTCCTTGCCAGACATAGTGAAAGTTTTTTTCTAAGGTGTAGGTGACAAAGACATGCTAAAGGACAAAGCAAGAAGCAGCACAACACTGGCATTGTGTGTGCATTTTGCAAACTGATGGAAAACAGTACCTTACCACTCTCCTGCCTTTTGCATTCACATGAATATTGAAAAAGAAGGAGTTTTGGACAAGTTTCTTTTCCTTGGTGCAAAACACTGTACAAACCTTTGTGCAACCTCTAGAAACGATAGGAGATGTTTTTCTGTCCTGGCACAGTTTCTCCTTGCGAGACATAGTGAAAAGCTTTTTCTAAGGTGTAGGTGACAAGAGATGCTAAAAGGCCAAAGCGAAGCAGCACAACACTGGCATTGTGTGTGCATTTTGCAAACTGATGGAAAACAGTACCTTACCACTCTCCTGCCTTTTGCATTCACATGAATATTGAAAAAAAAAGGAGTTTTGGACAACTTTCTTTTCCTTGGTGCAAAACACTGTACAAACCTTTGTGCAACCTCTAGAACACGATAGGAGATGTTTTCTGTCCTGGCACAGTTTCTCCTTGCGAGACATAGTGAAAGCTTTTTTTTCTAAGGTGTAGGTGACAAGAGGCGCTAAAGGACAAAACGAGAAGCAGCACAACACTGGCATTGTGTGTGCATTTTGCAAACTGATGGAAAACAGTACCTTACCACTCTCCTGCCTTTTGCATTCACATGAATATTGAAAAAGAAGGAGTTTTGGACAAGTTTCTTTTCCTTGGTGCAAAACACTGTGCAAACCTTTGTGCAACCTCTAGAACACGATAGGAGATGTTTTCTGTCCTGGCACAGTTTCTCCTTGCCGAGACATAGTGAAAGCTTTTTTTTTTCTAAGGTGTAGGTGACAAAAGGCGGCTAAAGGACAAAAGCGAAGCAGCACAACACTGGCATTGTGTGTGCATTTTGCAAACTGATGGAAAACAGTACCTTACCACTCTCCTGCCTTTTGCATTCACATGAATATTGAAAAAGAAGGAGTTTTGGACAACTTTCTTTTTTCCTTGGTGCAAAACACTCTGCAAACCTTTGTGCAACCTCTAGAACACGATAGGAGATGTTTTCTGTCCTGGCACAGTTTCTCCTTGCGAGACATAGTGAAAGCTTTTTCTAAGGTGTAGGTGACAAGAGGCGGCTAAAGGACAAAGCGAAGCAGCACAACACTGGCATTGTGTGTGCATTTTGCAAACTGATGGAAAACAGTACCTTACCACTCTCCTGCCTTTTGCATTCACATGAATATTGAAAAAAGAAGGAGTTTTGGACAACTTTCTTTTCCTTGGTGCAAAACACTCTACAAACCTTTGTGCAACCTCTAGAACACGATGGGAGATGTTTTCTGTCCTGGCACAGTTTCTCCTTGCGAGACATAGTGAAAGCTTTTTCTAAGTTGTAGGTGACAAAGAGGCGGCTAAAGGACAAAAGCGAAGCAGCACAACACTGGCATTGTGTGTGCATTTTGCAAACTGATGGAAAACAGTACCTTACCACTCTCCTGCCTTTTGCATTCACATGAATATTGAAAAAGAAGGAGTTTTGGACAACTTTCTTTTCCTTGGTGCAAAACACTGTACAAACCTTTGTGCAACCTCTAGAACACGATGGGAGATGTTTTTCTGTCCTGGCACAGTTTCTCCTTGCGAGACATAGTGAAAGCTTTTCTAAGGTGTAGGTGACAAGAGGCGGCTAAAAAGGACAAAAGCGAAGCAGCACAACACTGGCATTGTGTGTGCATTTTGCAAACTGATGGAAAACAGTACCTTACCACTCTCCTGCCTTTTGCATTCACATGAATATTGAAAAAGAAGGAGTTTTTGGACAACTTTCTTTTCCTTGGTGCAAAACACTGTACAAACCTTTGTGCAACCTCTAGAACACGATAGGAGATGTTTTCTGTCCTGGCACAGTTTCTCCTTGCGGAGACATAGTGAGAAAGGTTTTTCTAAGGTGTAGGTGACAAGAGGCGGCTAAAGGACAAAAGCGAAGCAGCACAACACTGGCATTGTGTGTGCATTTTGCAAACTGATGGAAAACAGTACCTTACCACTCTCCTGCCTTTTGCATTCACATGAATATTGAAAAAGAAGGAGTTTTGGACAACTTTCTTTTCCTTGGTGCAAAACACTGTACAAACCTTTGTGCAACCTCTAGAACCACGATGGGAGATGTTTTCTGTCCTGGCACAGTTTCTCCTTGCGGAGACATAGTGAAAGCTTTTTCTAAGGTGTAGGTGACAAAAGAGATGCTAAGGACAAAGCGAAGCAGCACAACACTGGCATTGTGTGTGCATTTTGCAAACTGATGGAAAACAGTACCTTACCACTCTCCTGCCTTTTGCATTCACATGAATATTGAAAAGAAGGAGTTTTGGACAAGTTTCTTTTCCTTGGTGCAAAACACTGTACAAACCTTTGTGCAACCTCTAGAACACGATAGGAGATGTTTTCTGTCCTGGCACAGTTTCTCCTTCTTGAGACATAGTGAAAGTTTTTTTTCTAAGGTGTAGGTGACAAAGAGGCAGCTAAAAGGACAAAAGCGAAGCAGGCACAACACTGGCATTGTGTGTGCATTTTGCAAACTGATGGAAAACAGTACCTTACCACTCTCCTGCCTTTTGCATTCACATGAATATTGAAAAAGAAGGAGTTTTGGACAACTTTTCTTTTCCTTGGTGCAAAACACTGTACAAACCTTTGTGCAACCTCTAGAACCACGATAGGAGATG